>NW_011494647.1:1260583-1264086 GCF_000754665.1 Bison bison bison | reverse complement strand
GAGAAATAGATTTAAGGGACTAGATCTGATACATAGAGTGTCTGATGAACTATGGACAGAGGTTCGTGATATTGTACAGGAGACAGGGAACAAGACCATCCCCATGGAAAAGAAATGCAAAAAAGCAAAATGGCTGTCTGGGGAGGCCTTACAAATAGCTGTGAAAAGAAGAGAAGTGAAAAGCAAAGAAGAAAAAGATAGACATAACCATCTGAATGCAGAGTTCCAAAGAATAGCAAGAAGAGATAAGAAAGCCTTCCTCGAGATCAATGCAAAGAAATAGAGGAAAACAACAGAATGGGAAAGACTAGAGATCTCTTCAAGAAAATTAATGATACCAAGGGAATATTTCATGCAAAGATGGGCTCGATAAAGGACAGAGATGGTATGGACCTAACAGAAGCAGAAGATATTAAGAAGAGGTGGCAAGAATACACAGAAGAACTGTACAAAAAAGATCTTCACAACCAAGATAATCAAGATGGCATGATCACTCACCTAGAGCCAGACATTCTGGAATGTGAAGTCAAGTGGGCCTTAGAAAGCATCACTATGAACAACTATTGTTGTTGTTTGAGCTATTTCAAATCCTGAAAGATGATGCTATGAAAGTATTGCACTCAATATGCCAGCAAATTTGGAAAACTCAGCAGTGGCCACAAGACTGCAAAAGGTCAGTTTTCATTCCAATCCCAAAGAAAGGCAATGCCAAAGAATGCTCAAACTACCACACAATTGCCCTCATCTCACACGCTAGGAAAGTAATGCTCAAAATCCTTCAAGCCAGGCTTCTGCAGTACATGAACCATGAACTTCCAGATGTTCAAGCTGGTTTTAGAAAAGGCAGAGAAACCAGAGATCAAATTGCCAACATCCACTGGATCATGGAAAAAGTGAGAGAGTTCCAGAAAAACATCTATTTCTGCTTTATTGACTATGCCAAAGCCTTTGACTGTGTGGATCACAATAAACTGTGGAAAATTCTGAAAGAGATGGGAATACCAGACCACCTGACCTGCCTCTTGGGAAACCTATATGCAGGTTAGGAAGAAACAGAACTGGACATGGAACAACAGACTGGTTCCAAATAGGAAAAGGAGTTCGTCAAGGCTGTATATTGTCACCCTGCTTATTTAACTTCTGTGCAGAGTACATCATGATAAATGCTGGGCTGGAAGAAACACAAGCTGGAATCAAGATTGCCTGGAAAAATATCAATAACCTCGGTATGCAGATGACACCACCCTTAAGGCAGAAAGTGAAGAGGAACTAAAAAGCCTCTTGATGAAAGTGAAAGAGGAGAGTGAAAAAGTTGGCTTAAAGCTCAACATTCAGAAAACTAAGATCATGGCATCTGGTCCCATCACTTCATGGGAAATAGATGGGGAAACAGTGGAAACAGTGTCAGACTTTATCTTTTTGGGCTCCAAAATCACTGCAGATGGTGACTGCAGCCATGAAATTAAAAGATGCTTACTCCTTGGAAGGAAAGTTATGACCAACCTAGATTTAATATTGAAAAGCAGAGACATTACTTTGCTAACAAACGTCCGTCTAATCAAGGCTATGGTTTTCCCAGTGGTCATGTGTGGATGTGAGAGTTGGACTGTGAAGAAAGCTGAGCGCCCAAGAATTGATGCTTTTGAACTGTGGTGTTGGAGAAGATTCTTGAGAGTCCCTTGGACTGCAAGGAGATCCAACCAGTCCAATTTAAAGATCAGCCTTAGGTGTTCTTTGGAAGGAATAATGCTAAAGCTGAAACTCCAGTACTTTAGTCACCTCATGAGAAGAGTTGACTCATTGGAAAAGACTCTGATGCTGGGAGGAATTGGGGGCAGGAGGAGAAGGGGGCAACAGAGGATGAGATGGCTGGATGGCATCACTGACTCGATAGACTTGAGTTTGAGTGAACTAGGGGAGTTGGTGATGGACAGGGAAGCCTGGCGTGCTGTGATTCATGGGGTCGCAAAGAGTCGGACATGACTAAGAAACTGAACTGAACTGAACTGCTATTTCCCTAATATGATGCCTTTTCTTCCAAATGCTCTTGGCAAAGAAGACAAAGGCACTTATCAAGAAAGCACACACAGCCACATCATCTTCGGTGGTGGCTAGCTAGAATCACAGTTATACAGTAAAAAGTGCCATCTGGCATGGAACTCTCAATCAAGCACAAAGAGTCAGCGCACTACAAAGTACACTATGTTGAGAGGCAGGTGTCCTCCTGGACCGTTGCTCCTCATCCTTGGTCCTGCTGTCTTTTTGGTTAGAATGCTTAATCCTCCATTGAATTGAGAGGATAAGATTGTCAGAGAGCATATATCCATTTTATTTTCAATTAAAATTATTAAGAATTAAAAGATACAGGCTTAAGAAGCTGAAGAAAAATAGTGACAAGTAATTGATAGACAATTTACATTAAAAATGTAAGAATGGTCCTTGGACATATGAATTTATGTTCACTCACTCATATGTAAATTCAAATTAGAATAATACATACCATTTCTTACCTATCAGACTAGTAAACCTTTTTAAAAATCTATGATAATATATTGTATGGGTGAGAATGTTGGAAAACATTCATCCTCAAGTGGGAATTGTCCAACCCTTTTGGTAGGAAACTTGTCAATGCCTAATAAGACTTTATATGCATCAGTGTTTTGATTCAGCAGTCTCACATCTAGGAATCTATGCTCAAACTACACGTAGAACATTTTTAAAATACATATGCTCTAGGTAATTTATTGCAAGCATGCTTGTAAATGTAAAATACTGGAAATAATCTAGATGCATGTAGATATATATATTTGAATGAAGTATAATATATCTACACAACTGTAAAAAATAATGAGAAAGATCTCTATGAATTGGATAATTACAGAACATTCTGTTAAATGAAAACATAAAGCATAAAAGTGTATTATAGAATGTTGTTTTCATATAAGAAAAGAAAGGACATAAAAAGAAACACACATTCCTGCTTACTTTTGAAAAAATAAATATAGGACAGATAAACCAGAAACTACAGAGACTATCAGTAAAATAGCTAGGAAAGAAGTGGGGCATGGGATCAGAGTAGTACTGATGAATAGGGAGTAAAGCTTTTCTGTGTATATATTTTTTTCATATTTATAAAAATGTTATTTTAAAAATTCCTAGTAACAAGAATGCTTCCCTGGTATATCAGCTGGTAAGGAAACTGCCTGCAATGCAGGAAACCCCACTTCAATTCCTGGGTTGGAAAGATCTGCTGGAAAAGGGATAGGCTACCCACTCCAGTTTTCTTGGACTCCCCTGGTGGCTCAGCTGATAAAGAATACAACTGCAATGCAGGAGACCTGGGTTCGATCCCTGGGTTGGGAAGATCTCCTGGAGAAGGGAAAGGCTACCCACACCAGTATTCTGCCTGTAGAATTCAATGGACTGTATCGTCCATGGGGGTCCACAAAGAGTCAGATATGACTGAGCGACTTTCAAGTTCAAAGCAGCAAGAATAGTAACAA
>NW_011494647.1:1259436-1260483 GCF_000754665.1 Bison bison bison | reverse complement strand
GACAAGCAAAACAAGAAGGTGGTTGTGTCCTATGAGACTTGTCTTCGTTCTTCAATCAGGTTCTTTATAAAAGAAAGTAAGCTGTAGGGAACAAGATGGCGGAGGAGTAGGTGGACATGGAGTAAATCTCTCTGTATTGATACGTCAGGAATGCACCTTCAGACACAGAAATGCATGCAGAACATCAGCTGAGAGCAGACAGGAGTACCTGACCCATGGAAAATAATACATAGAACCATGCAAAACTCGATAGGATGAAGCACCTAGGGGGAAAACAGGAGTGTTAGTAGGACTGGACCTGCCCTCAGCAGGTGGGGGAACTGAAACAGGGGTCCGACTCCCACAATGGGGAAATTGAGTCAGAGGAGAAACATTTAAGGCTGAGAGTGAAACAGCTGATCTGTGGCAGGCTAAATGGAATGAGAATCAGAAAGTCCTTGCCACAGCCATACAGATCCTGGACAAGAACACTGGTCCCCTGGAAGACACAGCAGCTGGGTGCTGGAGTTTAGGGATTGTGGAGCAATCCCAGGGCGAGGGCTGCTGTTGATTGTGGCGAGACGGATTGAGGGGAAGTGAGGGAGGAGATTGTGGTAGGAAATGTCTGTGGAGGAAAGCCAGGCAGCCATGGAAGCAAGATGAACTGTTGAGTCACACAGAGTGTGGGGCTATCACCATGGCCTCTCTCTCCCAACACGCCAGCATGGGCAGCTGAACAATAGAGAGACTGGCCCATCAAATGCCTCATGCACTGAACTACAGAGAAGGACCCCACCCAGGGTGCTCCTTTAAGTGACTGATATGCTGATCGACAAAGTAGGACCCCAGCCAGGGCGCCCCTTTAGTGCCTGATGCACCACACAACAGAGAAGGACCCCAGGCAAGGGAGCCTTCTAAGTGCCTGAATAGGTGGAACTACAGAGAAAGATGCCAAAGAGGCCTTCTGATCACCAGCTACAAGAGGCTCAAAACAGTCTCTGACAGGGCCATAACTCCTGCAGTTGAGGCAGTGCATGTCCCTGAACACATGGCGCTGCCAGGGTCCCC
>NW_011494647.1:1248620-1258996 GCF_000754665.1 Bison bison bison | reverse complement strand
GAGCACTATATTCCCTTCTACCCTAGCCACCAACTCCCCTGAGTACCGGGTGCTGTCAGAACCCCTGAGTCCCAAGCAGCTGCACCTTCTCCACACCTGGCCCTCACAGGGGCAGACCCAAGTCCTCCAGGGCAGCCTCAGGAGTAACTCCCAGTGGACGACCCACATGCAGAGGTGGAAATAAAACCACAGTTGAAACTCAGGGGCAGTGTGGCTAAGGAATAAGACCCCAAACCTTCTCACCAGCTGTACAAGCTGCAGATTAAATCCACATGATCAATGAGGCAGACTATGTCTATGGAATATAGACATGTCTAAGGATACTGAGAGCTCCTACAAAAGAAAACACACTAGTTCTCATAGCTGTGGACATTGGAGGCAAGAACACAAAGGTGGAGGACCAGATTAGAATCTGAGCTGCCCCCACAGCAGGTCCACAATCAGCACAGTGTTGGAGGGCATCCTAGGGAGGTGAGGTGGGCTGTGACTCCCAGCGAGGGAAACGACTCTGACAGCAGTGACTCAACAAAAACATTTATTATTCTTATGTTTTGATTTGTTCTGTAGACTCCTGGATTTCTTTTTTACTCCTTCCCCCCCACCCACGCCCTGTTGTAGTGTCGATTTTATTGGCACTCACTATGAAATCTAATGAAGTTTTGAGCTTTTTTTTTTTTTCCTCAGTCACGTTTTTTATTGTTGTTATAAGCCTCTGCCTCTACATTGGGCTTTTGCCAGTTCTGTGGCGTTTTTCTTTTTTCTTTTTTTCCTTCTTCTTCCTTTTTTTTTTAAAAACAATTTAATTTTTTAAACATATTATTATTTTTTCTAAATTTATTCTTTTGTTAGCTTTTCTTGCTGTTCTTCTCCCCTTGGAGTTAATCTTTAATGTATATGAATCTTCTATATCTACCTCGATTTAACTTTGTATATCTCTTCTTTCTTTCTTTTCTTTCTTTCCTGTCCCCTCAACGTATTTGTTAGTTTTGTTTTCATTGCTTTATTCCCCACTTGGCATCTTGTTTTAGTTTCGCTTAACAGTTTATGCTTTAGTTTTGTTCTTAACTGGTAGGAGTATTTTTTTGTTTGCTTTGTTTGCCAGTGCAATATATTGTATTTTATTTTGGTTGGACTCTTTTGATTTTGCTTATGGGTCTTTGTGTATATGTGTATATTCAGCCACACTTTTTATTGTTGATATAAATGTCTGCTTCTACATTGGGCTTTTACATTTCTCTGGGGTTTTCCTTTTTCTTTCTTTTTCCTTTTCTTTTTTCTTTTTTAATTTTAATTTTTAATCTTTTCAAATCCATTACATTTTTCTATATTTATTCCTTTGTTTGCTTTTCCTATTGTTCTTTTCCCCTCACAATTAATCTATAATGTATACAAATCCTCTTCATCTAATCTCTATTTAACTTTGCATAACTATCTTTCTTTTCTTTATTTAATTTTCTCTCAAAATATTTGTTAGTTTTGTTTTCATTGCTTTATTCCCCACTTGGCTCCTTGCTTTAGTTTTGTTTTCCAGTTTTTGCTTTAGTTAGTTGTGTTCTTACCTGGTAAATATAATTTTTGATTTCCTTTGTTTGCCGTGTCAATCTACTGTACTGTATTTTTATTGGACTGTTTTGATTTTGACTATGGGTGTATATGTATATGTGTATATTCCATTATTTTAATTATTATTTGCCTGATTTTGTAACTGCCATATGTCTTGGGTTCACCTCAATACATAAGACAAACACTAACAGATGTAAAAGGAGAAACTGAGAGTAACACATTAATAGTAGGAGACTTTAACACTCCATTCATACCAATGGACAGGTCTCAAAACAGAAAATTAATAAGGAAACACAAATCTTAAATGATACATTAGATGAGATGGACCTAATTGATATCTTCTGGACTTTCCATCCAAATGCTCAAGAATATACTTTCACAAGTGCACATGGAACATTCTCCAGGATAGACCACATCTTGGGTCACAAATCAAGCCTCAGGAAATTTAAGAAAACTGAAATTGTATCAAAAATAATCTCTGACCACAATGCTATGGGACTAGATATCAATTACAAGAAAAAAACTGTAAAAAAACACAAACACACGGAGATTAAATAATACATTTCTAAGTAACCAACAGGTTCCTGAAGAAATCAAAAAGGAAATCAAAAATTTCTTGAAGCAAATGACAATGAAAACTTTACAACTCAACACCTATGGGATGCAGCAAAAATAGTTCTAAGAGGGAAGTTTATAGCAATACAATCCTACCTCAAGAAACAAGAAAAGCATCAAGTAGACAACCTAACTTTACACTTGAAACAACTGGGAAAAGAAGAGCATAAAACCCCAAAATTAGCAGAAGGAAATAAATCATAAAGATCAGAGCAGTAATAAGTGAAAAAGAAATGAAAGAAACAATAGTAAAGATTAATAAAACTAATAGCTGGTTCCTTGAGAAGATAAAATTGACAAACGTTTAGCCAGACTCATCAAGAAAAAAAGGGAGAAGAATCAAATCAACAAAATTAGAAATGAAAAAGAGAGGTTACAACAGACAATGCAGAAATGCAAAGGATTATAAGAGACCATGAACAACTATACAGGAATAAAATGGATAACCTGGAAAAAATGGACAGATTTTTAGAAAAGTTCAATCTTCCAAGATTGAACTAGGAGGAAATAAAAATTATGAACTATACAATTAAGCACTAAAATTGAAGCTGCAATCAAATATCTCCCAAAAAACAAAAGCCCAGGACCAGATGGCCTCACAGGAGAACTCTATCAAGCATTCAGTGAAGAGCTAATGCCTATCCTTCTAAAATGGTTTCAAACAATTGTAAAGGAAGGAAAACTTCCAAACTCATTCTATGAGGCCACCATCACCCTGATATTAAACCATACAAAGACAACACACAAAAAAGAAAACTATAGGCCCACTATCACTGATGAACATAGATGCAAAAATCCTCAACAAAATTTTAGCGAACAGCATTCCACCACAAAGTTCTGTCTACTCAAAGCTATGGTTTTTCCAGTAGTCATGTATGGATGTGAGAGTTGGACTGGGTGACTGAACAGCAATGAAGAAAATAGCACCACGAAACCAAATCAATATTTGAAATATATATAAAGAAAGATCTTATTAGAGTGTAAATCTACATATTTAAAGACTCAATATAAAAGGCAAAATTAACTAATACATATCACTTAAACAGGACAAATTCATTTAAATGGAGTCATATGTATGTCAGGCTTAGAAAGGAATTATCACAAAGCATCTTTTGATTCAACACTGCTGCTGAATCACAGTTCATTTCTCCAGTAAGATAGATGCTTAAAGAGGGAAGGGTTGATGTTCCTCAACAAGCACTGTGAAGGAATGCTTCTTTCTTAATTACAGAGGTCAGCAGAAGGGACTCCTGACACTACTATCCAATGGACAAATATGACCATTTTTTTTGAGAGCATATATATATTTTTTCCTTTAGAATTATTCCACTGTCAGGTTAAAGCATTTTTTTTTTTAACTGATTTTTTAACTCACTTATTTGGTTGCTATTAATTTAGGCAATATGTTCATATGGCTTTTCTGATGCTTTTATTGCTCACTTCTAAAGAGAAAATACTCTGAATTTTACATTTCACATGAGTGAATTCTTTACTTCACACTACCACATTTGAATTTTTAAATAGAGTTATGGATATTTTCCTTGGAAGGAAAGTTATGACCAACCTAGATAGCATATTGAAAAGCAGAGACATTACTTTGCCAACAAAGGTTCGTCTAGTCAAGGCTATGGTTTTTCCTGTGGTCATGTCTGGATGTGAGAGTTGGACTGTGAAGAAGACTGAGCGCCGAAGAATTGATGCTTTTGAACTGTGGTGTTGGAGAAGACTCTTGAGAGTCCCTTGGACTGCAAGGAGATCCAACCAGTCCATTCTGAAGGAGATCAGCCCTGGGATTTCTTTGGAAGGAATGATGCTAAAGCTGAAACTCCAGTACTTTGGCCACCTCATGCAAAGAGTTGACTCATTGGAAAAGACTCTGATGCTGGGAGGGATTGGGGGCAGGAGGAGAAGGGGATGACAGAGGATGAGATGGCTGGATGGCATCACTGACTCGATGGACGTGAGTCTGAGTGAACTCTGGGAGTTGGTGATGGACAGGGAGGCCTGGCGTGCTGTGATTCATGGGGTTGCAAAGAGTCAGACACGACTGAGTGACTGATCTGATCTGATCTGATCTGATGGATATTTTAAAAAATTCAATGAGATATTACATTGCACACACATGGTAGTATATTCAAGATTTATTAAACAAAAATCCACTTATCCCAAGGCTGTTAGGTTTTGACAACTGTATAATCAGAAACTTACCTGGGGTCATGATTATTTATTATTTAAGCCAGTCCCTGGAAGGTTTTATTTTATGTAATTTTTAGTTACTTTTTTAATTTAGAAAAGCACAACATTCAGATTCAATAGGTAGTCCTATCAGATAAGCATGCTTTGGATATGATCTTAATGTGAATCAAGGAAAGAAAACACAAAGATCTTAACTGATCACATCAAGGTCCATGTATCTTTGCTATAAAATTAATTGAAACTGAACCAAAAATCAATGCTATGTTTCATTTAAAACTTGACTGCATTAAAGTTATGATGAGCTTAATGAGTTACTAAGTGAATATGTCAACATCAGTACGAGCAAATTTAACGTTTGTAAGGGAGGAGAATGAAAAAGTTGGCTTAAAGCTCAACATTCAGAAAATGAAGATCATAGCATCTGGTCCCATCACTTCATGGGCAATAGATGGGGAAACAGTGGAAACAGTGTCAGACTTTATTTGTTTGGGCTCCCGAATCACTGCAGATGGTGACTGCAGCCATGAAATTAAAAGACCCTTACTCCTTGGAAGGAAAGTTATGACCAACCTAGATAGTATATTCAAAAGCAGAGACATTACTTTGCCAACAAAGGTCAGTCTAGTCAAGGCTATGGTTTTTCCCGTGGTCATGTATGGATGTGAGAGTTGGATTGTGAAGAAAGCTGAGCGCCGAAGAATTGATGCTTTTGAACTGTGGTGTTGGAGAAGATTCTTGAGAGTCCCTTGGACTGCAAGGAGATCCAACCAGACCATTCTAAAGGAAATCAGCCCTAGGTGTTCTTCGGAAGGAATGATGCTAAAGCTGAAACTCCAGTACTTTGGCCACCTCATGCGAGGAGTTGACTCATTGGAAAAAAATCTGATGCTGGGAGGGATTGGGGGCAGGAGGAGAAGGGGACAACAGAGGATGAGATGGCTGGATGGCATCACCGACTCGATGGGCGTGGGTTTGAGTGAACTCTAGGAGTTGGTGATGGACAGGGAGGCCTGGCATGCTGCGACTCATGGGGTCGCAAAGAGTCGGACAAGACTGAGCAACTGAACTGAACTGAACTGAAAGCCATATTATGGGACAAAGATAATAATTTCAGACCAAGAAATACCACCTCTAAAGCATTTTCACAATGACAATCATATTTTGTGCCTTTGCCATGTGTATTTATAGCATAGAAGTTTGCTCTAAATCAAATCTCCTTCCCTTTATCATCCACATTCTGAGATTAGTAGTGAACAAACAGGAAATATTTGGTGTGCCACTGCTTCCTGTTCTTGTTGAATTTTTAAGAAATATTTGACAAATATTGATGATACCATATAGCAGAGAGATTTTTTCATAAATGAAAGATCAAATGCTTTAGAGTTTAATTTTCTCTTTTCTTATATAAACCAGAAATTAAACCTCAGATTGATCACCTTTATTATCCAGATAAATAATTAAGAATTTCATATATAGGTATTCTATTTTGATTAGGTCAGGTCTCTCTCACAGTTTGTAGTACTGATATGACAAGTCCGAAATTTTAATATTCAAGCCAACCAGTGTTATGAGACACTATCACAACATAATGGAACTCTATTTTCTTCTCAAGAGTTAATAAAACATAAGATATGAACATCCTTTAAAAATTGGCTTAAAATAGAGAGAAAATGAAAAATTTTTAACTCAAAAACCTCTTTGGAGTTTATACTACCTTCCTTTCTAAGTTTATATTTTGAGAATAGAAAGAAAATTACTCTGGAAAGTTCTAAATAAAGTTAAAAAAAAACTTGTAGCTGCATGTCATTTCATTGAAGTTACATTGAACTACGAGTTCCATATGGTGGTAGCAATGGAGAAATAGAGATGCCTACAGTCTCAATAAGGCTCAGAAAGACAGAAAGAGACTTTCAATAATAGAGAGACTCGATGATAAAGGAGACTCAACAGTATTGTATTTGACTTAAGATCAATGGTTTTTTGGATTACTAGTCTGGAGACACATACATCCATGTCTCCAATGTAAGTGTATAAAAATGTTTATTATAATACCTTAGATATGTAAAATATGCCAGTATATAGCATACTTTAACCTCATATAACTATAAAATAGTATACTATAATCTCTTAATGATCAGTGATCAGTGCAAAGAAATAGAGGAAAACAACAGAATGGAGAAGACTAGAGATCTATTCAAGAAAATTAGAGACACCAATGGAACATTTCATGCAAATATGGGCACAATAAAGGACAGAAATGGTATGGACCTAACAGAAGCAGAAGACATTAAGACATGGCAAGAATACACAAAAGAACTGTACAAAAAAGATCTTCACAACCCAGATAATCAAGATGTGTGATCCCTCACCTAGAGCCAGACATCCTGGAATGCGAAGTCAAGTGGGCCTTAGGAAGCATCACTATGAACAAAGCTAGTGGAGGTGATGGAATTCCAGCTGAGCTATTCCAAATCTTAAAAGATGATGCTGTGACAGTGCTCCACTCAAACACCAGCAAATCTGGAAAACTCAACAGTGGCCACAGGACAGGAAAAGATCAGTTTTCATTCCAATCCCAAAGAAAGGCAATGCTAAAGAATGCTCAGACTACCGCACAATTGTACTCTTCTCACACACTAGCAAAGCAATGCTCAAAATTCTCCAAGCAAGGCTTCAACAGTATGTGAACTGTGAACTTCCAGATGTTCAGGCTGGATTTAGAAAAGGCAAAGGAATCAGAGATCAAATTGCCAACATCCATTGATCATCAAAAAAGTAACATAGTTCCAGAAAAATGTCTACTTCTGCTTTATTAACTATGCCAAAGCCTTGACTATGTGGATCACAACAAACTGTGGAAAATTGTGAAAGAGAATATCAGACCACCTTACCTGTCCCCCTGAGAAACCTGTATGCAGGTCAAGAAGCCACAGTTAAAACTGGACATCAAACAACAAACTAGTTCCAAATGGGGAAAGGAGTACATCAAGGCTGTATATTTTCATGCTGTTTATTTAATGTATATGCAGAGTACGTCATGAGAAATTCTGGACTAGATGAAGCACTAGCTGGAATCAAGATTGCCAGGAGAAATATCAATAACCTCAGATATGCAGATGACACCACCCTTATGGCAGAATGTGAAGAAGAACTAAAGAGCCTCTTGATCAAAGTGAAAGAGGACAGTGAAAAAGTTGGCTTAAAACTCAGCATTCCAAAAGCTAAGATCATGACATCTGGACCCATCACTTCATGGCAAAGAGATGGGGAAACAGTGACAGACTTTATTTTGGAAGGCTCTAAAATCACTGCAGATGGTGACTGAAGCCATGAAATTAAAAGATGCTTGCTCCTTACAAGAAAAGTTATGACCAACTTAGACAGAATATTAATAAGCAGAGACATTACTTTGCCAACAAAGATCCATCAAGTCAAAGCTATTTTTTTCCCAGTAGTCATGTATGGATGTGAGAGTTGGACTGTAAAGAATGCTGAGTGCTGAAGAATTGATGCTTTTGAACTGTGGTGTTGGAGAAGACTCTTGAGAGTCCCTTGGACTGAAAGGAGATCTAACCAGTCCATCCTAAAGGAAATCATTCCTGAATATTCATTGGAAGGAATGATGCTGAAGCTGAAGCTCCAATACTTTGGCCACCTGATGCAAAGAACTGGGTTCATTGGAAAAGACCCTGATGCTGGGAAAGATTGAAGGCAGGAGAAGGGAATGACAGAGGATGAGATGGTTGGATGGCATCACCGACTCTCTGGACATAAGTTTGGGTGAGCTCTAGGAGTTGGTGATGGACAGGGAGGCCTAGTGTGCTACAGTCCATGGTGTCACAATGAGTCACACATGACTGACTGACTGAACTGAACTGAACTGAACAGAACCTCTTATATCCTGAAATCTTAGGCAGCAGCCTCATAAGGAATAACAAAAACTTAACAGAGGCAATAGCTTGAGTATACATATGCAGTTCACTCACATACACAGCAAGGTGTTTATGGTCAGCAGCAGTCTTAGAGATCAAGATCAGAATCTCAAGACTAAGTATATTTTCTCATAAAGGATTTTTAAAATAATCTTATTAATATATCCCATACTTTCTCCCCAGATTCTACATTATCTATGCTCATCATTCTTAGTTACCTGGTGCAAAAGTTCTACAGTAAATTGTAAAGAATGAATGAGAGAAATATATTTATATTTGTCTATAGAAAATGTTTTTATAGAAACAATGTGTTGATCTTTCTTGTTTTTATTGATTCATAGTTGAATTCACTTGGAAGTTTTGGATGAATACAACAGTTTTAAATAATATGTCCAGAAAATAATTATAGAAAAATTTTAATTTCAATAAATATAGAAGTAAAATGACTTCCATGTTTCCATTTCACTTTATCATTCATAAAACTGCAAATTCTTAATTTATAATTCTTTAAAATACTCTACAAAATGCTATTATTAGAAGCAAACAATTTATAGAGCACTGTAAAGTGTGAAATTCTCTACTTATTCTCAGAATCATCTTATTATAGAAATGCAAGCAACATGGATGCCCAGCACAGCATTTCTCAGCATACCTTCCACAGTCCCTTATAAAATAATAATAACAATAATCTGTGGAAAAAAATACTCGGTAGTTATTGCATTTAAGAAACTTTGCATAATACTCACCTCCATGTTAAAGATTTATACAATAATAGACATATAAATCTTGAAATGAGGAAATCTAACTTTATAAAGAAATACACATGATAGTTTAATAGACCATGGACCCAAGAACTAAACTTCACAGGGGAAGCCCAGCTTTGCTTCTCAGTGGTTTTGTGACCCTCAGATGGTTTCTTAACCTCTCAACATCCTTTTCCTTAAATTTTGTAATAATACCTACTTTTAATACTATTCTTGTGAGAATTTAAGTGACTTGATATGTATGGAAACAGACTTCATATACAACATATTATAAATATTACAGAACACTTCAATTGTCATTTCTCAGATTTAACTGACCTTGTGTGTGTGCATGTGTGTGTTTACCTGTTAATGGCCTGTAGAACATGGTCTTGCAAAGAGAAACCCACACCCACAGAAGCCTAATCTCATTTACAGGGTTCACAAGAAGTAGTAGGCTGCTACTGACAGCTGGGGCTTTGGCTAAGATTTTCTTCATCCCTATGCAGTTTTGCTGTGTTGTGGCATTCTAATTTTCAGCTAGCTGTCTTCTACTCTAAAGCACCTTTATGCGTGTATTTCCCCATCCCCCGTTCAGTTCAGTTCAGTCGCTCAGTCACGTCCGACTCTTTGCGACATCATGAATGGCAGCACGCCAGGCCTCCCTGTCCATCAGCAACTCCCGGAGTTCACTCAAACTCACATCCATCGAGTCAGTGATGCCATCCAGCCATCTCATCCTCTGTCGTCCCCTTCTCCTCCTGCCCCCAATCCCTCCTAGCATCGGGGTCTTTTCCAAAGAGTCAACTCTTCGCATAAGGTGGCCAAAGTACTGGAGTTTCAGCTTTAGCATCATTCCTTCCAAAGAACACCCAGGGCTGCTCTCCTTTAAATTGGACTGGTTGGATCTCCTTGCAGTCCAAGGGACTCTCAAGAGTCTTTTTCAACACCACATTTCAAAAGCATCAATTCTTCCGTGCTCAGCTTTCTTCACAGTCCAACTCTCACATCTATACATGACCACTGGAAAAACTATAGCCTTGACTAAACGGACCTTTGTTGGCAAAGTAATGTCTCTGCTTTTGAATACGCTATCTAGGTTGGCCATAACTTTTCTTCCAAGGAGTAAGTGTCTTTTAATTTCATGGCTGCAGTCACCATCTGCAGTGATTTTGGAACCCAAAAAGATAAAGTCTGACACTGTTTCCACTGTTTCCCCATCTATTTCCCATGAAGTGATGGGACCAGATGCCATGATCTTCGTTTTTTGAATGTTGAGCTTTAAGCCAACTTTTTCATTTTCCTCTTTCACTTTCATCAAGAGGCT
>NW_011494647.1:1232491-1248458 GCF_000754665.1 Bison bison bison | reverse complement strand
ATTGTGTATGCAACCAATTAATTTTTATATATTTCTTCTTCCTTTACATTTCAAAACCCCAACATTTTTGAGATTTATAGGCAATATCTTGAGGTTTCAGAAAGAGTTCAAAAATCTTCTCTGAAATTATTGTCATAAATTGATAATATTGTTCAGTAATGGAGAAAAAAATAATTGTACATAAACTTTGCAAAATTTTCTAATTTTTATATTATAAATATATTTGGAAGAAAAAGAAATCTAAGTTTCCACTTTGAATAAATTAAAAAAAGAAGGGCCAATGAAGTAATGATTTAGTTTAAAATTGTTTCCTCAAAATACAGTTGCTTTATTTTCTTTTTGAATTTATAACTGCTTCTCCACTGATGTATAGAACAATCTTTTGGACTCTGTGGGAGAGAGAGAGGGTGGGATGATTTGGGAGAATGGCATTGAAATACGTATAATATCATATATGGAATAACTCACCAGTCCAGGTTCGATGCATGGTACTGGATGCTTGGGGCTGGTACACTGGGATGACCCAGAGGGATGGTATGGGGAGAGGGGAGGGAGGAGGGTTCAGGATGGGGAACACATGTATACCTGTGGCAGATTCATTTCGATATTTGGCAAAACCAAGAAAATATTGTAAAGTCTAAAAATAAAATAAAATTTAAAAATAAAATTAAAAAAATCATTTCCAGTATACCTGAGACCCAGGCTTCAGATAAAGCTGCAGCTTTGAATGAAAACAAAGAGAGTTGCTGCCCTGGCAACGGGAACCATATAAAGTCCCTACACAGCACTTCCATCTCTAACAATTCCCTACTAACTCTGTAAGGTTTGAACCTAGATAGCATGGAGAATGGAGTTCTGACCCTGGGTTCTTTCAGTAAGGGTATTCATTGAAATTCTCCTCAGAATTAGGCTGTTTCATGTGGGAACATAGCGGCAGATTTCAGCTGTCTTCTGTGAATGTGACAAATGTAAATTTGTGCAAGTGAATCACACTTGGTCATATGACTAGCTCTAGGTAAACATCTGCTCCTTCTGTTTTTTAATGAAAACTGAGTTTGGGGAGCCTCGCACTTTAGGCTGTGAAAAATAAAATCTGTGTTACTGGAAAATTCACCATATGTCTTCCACTCCTAACCATCCCTTTTTAACTTTAATTCTCAAACTATCTCACTGAAGGCACATGATAATATATATATATATATATATATTATATATATATAAAATATAATATATATATCCTCTTTCATAGAAGGAAAATAAAACTTTGTCCAATTCCCATTCCTTTTATTTTTCAGTATTGTGCATGACCACTTAAATTTGAAGTTGAAATTTTGAAGTTTGGCCACATTGTAGGTTTTCCCTCTTTCCACACTCAATTATACATCAGTAGTTAAAGTTGATTTATTCCTTGATTCATTCATTTGTGATCATAAAATGAAGTGGGCGTGCCTGTTATGTTGCTGCATTAGAGATTCAACATACTAATAGGCTCCTTGAGGAGTTTGAAGTCTGGGTAGGAGATGAAGTATGTCATGAAAATGAAGAACATTAAAATTTAAGAGAAAATGAGCCTTACATGTAGTCTTTTATGAGTAAAGTTTCACATGCCAGAAATCTGGAAAATCACCCTCTCTTTAGCCTAACACATCAATGTCATCCTTGATATCATTTTTATAAAAAGCATTCTAATGAATTCCTTCTCTCATCTTCTTTTCCTCTCCTCTTCCAGACTCTTCCCCTTATTTTTATTAAGTCAGCAAATGCTTGTATTCCTGCTACACACCAGACACCATGTTAAGTTATAGAGACAAAAGGTGGAAAAAAATGGAAAAGGATTTATAATCCACTGAGAAAAGCAGATATTGAAGTATTAACCATCACACATAATATAGGATTACCCAACGCTGCAAAACAGTAAATTTTCAAAAATCAAGTGTACTCATGGCCGCTCCTTGTAATGCCTCCTGGGGTCCACCCCTGGCAATAAGGTTAGCTCCCCATCACTGTCTCCTATATGCACCTAGCTCCAGTCATATCATATTACCAGCATTTACAAAATGAGATATTCTTTCTTCTATGCCTGTGCTTTGCAAACCTCATCCCTCCATCTAGAATGGTCCATCCCATTCATCTAAACGGGAGTCTTTTATCCTTCCTTTATATTCAAAACAAACTGCAATTGGCACCCACAGTCCATAAAACATCTCCTTAATGTCCTAGCCAAACACAGGAATTCCTTTTTTCCTATATATTAATGTTTACTGAGCATATTCCTACGCAGTAGCTTTTTTCACCAAGTAGTAAAATTGTTTATAACTTTTGCCCATTCTGAAACTGAGTCCTGTAAACCCAATTAATATAATTTGCATTTTAAATAGGAGATTGATAAATATTGATGACTAAATGAATGGGCAAAGGGAAAGTGTGATTAGAATTAAATATATGAGAATGGAAACGATCTCTAGAAAAGAAGGCTCTTTTCTGTCACAAAGTTGTTAATGCACAGTAGTGGCTGTATCATGACATTCTTCTGAGGGTCTTAGCAAAAAATACTCAATATAAATAAAAACCCATTCCCATGCCTGCTCCCTTCCAACTTGAGATCCCGCTGACAGAGATTAAGCCTAGCCTAAAGGTCAGGGAGAAAAGGAATTCTGTCCTCTTCCAAGGAAATCAAGAAGTCTTTTTCTTCAAATGAAAAATTTGTTTTGGGATTATTTGCTAGCATGAATTAATTCAAATGTAAAATAAATTCATTAAAGTTTGATATTCATATAGCATGGTTAATATATTCAGTTTAATTAATATAGTTTTAATAGAAATGATAAGGTTTTGCTACATTGCAGGTTAAGACTTGTTTGGAAAGGAAATATGCAATTTATAAGGATTCTGGTAAAAGAGGTAGAAAAATATCACCATGAATTGCATCAGTTTCTTCCGGTTCTGACTGTGAGAGATGGTGATTGGACTAGAAGATGTGGATAGAAATAGGCAGAAAATGTGAGTTAAGGTACAAATTCAATGTGTAAAACCAGCAGACTTTAAAGATAGGACTTGGAAGGAGTGGCTCAAGAGGGAAAGGATGTGTATGTACTTATGGTTGATCCATGCTGATTTACAGAAGAAACCAAGATAATATTGTAAAGCAGTACACTCCAATTTAAAATAAAATAAAAAAATAGGACTCAAAACACATTTAGCCACCGTCATGATATCACTAATGAAATCTGACCCCAAAGTCTAAAAGCCCTTCACTCTTCTCCTCCTGTGGCAAACCCTGAGGTACACTGAATAGAAAGTGTTTTCCACATTTCCCCCACAATTCAGTAATGACATCTGACTCGTTCAAGAGAAGGAGCTCACCCTTCCTTTCTCTTTGGTAACTTTCCCTCCTGTTAAAGGTTGATCTGCCCTTGCTTGATATATTGGTTTCCTATGGTTGCTGTAACAAATCGCAAACTGAGTGGGCTAAACGACAGAAATCTATTCTCCCACAGTTCTGGACATCAAATCCCCAAATCACAGTATAAGCAGAGCGATACTCCCTCCTACGAGAAAATCATTTCCTCCTAGAGAAAATCTGTCCCTCGCTCTTCCCAGGCCCCTGAGGTTCAGGTGTCTCAGAGCTTCAGGTTGCACCACTTCAGCTTCTGCCTCAACATGCATCTTGCCTCCTCCTCTTCTCTCTCAATACGACTTTTGACCATCTCTTAGATAGGTGGTAATCCATTTAGATAATCACAGCTGCTTCTCTCAAAAATCCCTATCTCAATGACATCTTGTGCCATTTTAAAGCAACATTTATTATTTTGTCATATAAGGTACATAGGTTCTGGGGATTAGGATATGAATGTCTCTTTTTTAAGAGGCCACCATTCAACCCACTAACTACTCTTGGATAGTTTACTAGAGAAAGAAACTGTGTCAGTTATGCCACTTCCATTTGAGCACATTGCATGTTCATCTTGGGGCAGTAACCTCACACCCTCCACAGTGAAAAGGTTCCTGTGCTGCACACCAGTTGCAACAGCTTTCTTTGACCACTGGCCTCTTGGAAGCCTTAATGGACACTGAACACTTTATGGGATGATGAAGCAATTAAAATTACCTAGAATAACTGTTCATATTAAGTGCCTCTTCCTTGCTTCTATATCTCCCTGAAACCCAGTACTAATTAAATTATATGTTAAGGTGTTATATATCATATTTCCACTTTTAACTTTTTCACGACAGGAATCATACCTTCTTCATGTTTGTATAGCTAGTAACTCTCCAAGCACCTAATCCATTAGTTGATTTTTAGTGTGTGTTCTTGCCTGGAAAATCCCATGGACGGAGGAGTCTGAAAGGCTGCAGTCCCTGAGGTCGCTAAGAATCAGACACAACTGAGTGGTTTCACCTTCACTTTTCACCTTCATGCAATGGAGACAGAAATGGCAACCCACTCCAGTGTTCTTGCCTGGAGAATCCCAGGGATGAGGGAGTCTGGTGGGCTGCCATCTCTGGGGTCGCACAGAGTTGGACACGACTGAAGCATCTTAGCAGCAGCAGCAAACTATATCAAGGGTAGCAAGATATCTAGATTTTGAAAAAAGTTGTGGCCTTTGTGAAGACGGCATTAGAAAATCTCTTGTTCTTTAACTCCATAATGTAAAAGTAGCTTTGTTTTCTTCCTAGGATATGCATTGTATTAGAGATGTCCTTGGCTTTTTGTGTTGTTCTGTTTGTTGAGACTTATTGATTGGCAGTCATCCTTAAATTACACGTGATGTTGTATTTCTCTTTCTTATCAAACACTCACTACACACTCATGAAAATTACCAAGGAATTTATTGATTTTGTGTTTTTAAATATCCTGGGCAATTTCTCTAAAGTCACTTGAAAGAGGTTCCTTCTTGAAAGCTTGATTGTAAATTGATGTAAAGAGGAAGTGAAAGCTATAGACAGCCCTCCCACCCATGCAGTCAGCCATGTTACAGATGCCTACAGATCAGATCAGATCAGATCAGTCTCTCAGTCGTGTCCGACTCTTCACGACCCCATGAATCGCAGCATACCAGGCGTCCCTGTCTATCACCAACTCCCGGAGTTCACTCAGACTCACGTCCATCGAGTCAGTGATGCCATCCAGCCATCACATCCTCTGTCGTCCCCTTCTCCTCCTGCCCCCAATCCCTCCCAGCATCAGAGTCTTTTCCAATGAGTCAACTCTTCTCATGAGGTGGCCAAAGTACTGGAGTTTCAGCTTTAGCATCATTCCTTCCAAAGAAATCCCAGGGCTGATCTCCTTCAGAATGGACTGGTTGGATCTCCTTGCAGTCCAAGGGACTCTCAAGAGTCTTCTCCAACACCACAGTTCAAAAGCATCAATTCTTCAGTGCTCAGCCTTCTTCACAGTCCAACTCTCACAGCCATACATGACTACTGGAAAAACCATAGCCTTGACTAGACGAACCTTTATTGGCAAAGTAATGTCTCTGCTTTTTAATATGCTATCTAGGTTGGTCATAAGTTTCCTTCCAAGGAGTAAGCGTCTTTTAATTTCATGGCTGCAGTCACCATCTGTAGTGATTTTGGAGCCCAGAAAAATAAAATCTGACACTGTTGATGCCTACAGTTTCTTTAAAAGGTAGAAAGGTTTGGGCAGACGAAAACAATGGACATCAACTTCCACAAAGAGGAAGGAAATCTCAAGGCCATTTTTTCCTTCTTTATTTTAGATTTGTTTTTGATTGAGATAACATTGGTTTACAACATTATAGAAACTTCATGTGTACAACATTATATCTTCACTTCTGTATACCCTATAGCATGCTCACCATCAAAAGCTGAGTTTCTATTTGTCACCATTGAGTGATCCCTTTTATCCATTTCACCCTCCCCCTGCCTCTTCACCTGTGGTAATATCTACTCTGTTCTCTGTATTTATATTTGTTTTTGTTTGGTTTGACTTGACCATTTTTATATATAAAGGATGACATACTTCTGTTGAAATGATCTATCCCTTTATTTTTCCCCTGCTCATTATTTCAGTGTGCTATTAGACACACTCATGTAATTAGACAGATTTAATTCAAAGGGAAATAAACAGAATAGCAGGAATTTGAAGTTATCCTTACTAAAAAAAAATCAGTATTTAGAGCCCCTGAATACCTTGAAACATATAATTAACATTCACAATAATTATGCAATATACTTAATTTGTGTTTTGAAAGAAATGAAGCACTGTAGTTAGATTTGAGCTTCAAAAAAAGGTACACAGACATATTTATTTTCTATTCAATCCAGCATTATGCAAACTACCTTGTTATTCTAAGTGCTGCCTTAGAATGACCCTGCCCCCATAGAAATGCTGTCACCAGAGAAAACTAATAGAAAGCCTGCAGCCCTTGCCTCAAGAGCATCTCATTTTTATCTCCACACAAAGCTACAGTCATGTTAATAACCTGGGGGTCTGAAGCAATTCTATTAGGTGATGATATCCACTTCCATGAAGCTTTTGTCATCAATCAGTCTCCTCAATTTATGTTTGTATCATTGGCATTAAAGGCACCTCCTTCATGCTTTATTTCACCTACCTGGGAGACCTGGCTTAAGAGGAACAGTCAGGATGGAAGTGAAAGAAGAAAGCGAAGATGAAAAATATACAGTAAAGGATTTGGATGCTAAGAGATTGCAGACAGGAATCCCAAACAATCCATATGTCAAGAGAAGAACTATATGCACAGGAAAATAAAAACAAGAAAGGCCTGTTCTAAAGAGGACCACAGTGTATAACTGTGTATACTGCTGCCCATGATCCCTAAAACACAAACTAGCCATCACCAGTTTGCAGAATGTCATAACAAGTACTACACCATTAACAGAGCAGTCAGATTTAAGGGCCCCATGAGTGTTTCTAAAATGTCTGTTTCAGAAGACCTTCAAAATGGCAGAGGAATAGGATGGGAGAACAACTTCTCCCTCATAAATATATAAAAAAATCACCTACATGTAGAACAAGTCCCACAGAACATCTTTTGAATGCTGGCAGAGGACCTCAGACTTCCAGAAAGGCAAGTCAATTTCATTGGAGTTAGGTAGGGAAAAAGGAGACAAACGATTTTGGGATGGGTAACTGAACCCTGGAGAAGGGAGACATGAGGAGAGGAGGTTTCCACACATAGGAAACCCCCTTACAGACGGGTCAGAGAAGCTTTGAAACCTCAGAGGGGAGAACAGTGTGACATGTGCTCTGAAGGCAAAACGGAGAGAATTCACCACAAAGACTGTGCTGAACGGTACTTCTCAACTGAGAAGCAGCTCATGTGCTCACATCTGCCTGCAGCGAGCAGGGCGCTGGGTATGGAGGCGTGGGCTTCAGGGATGGGGCCTCAGGAAGAGAGCTGGGGCTGACTGCTTTCAGATACCCTGAGGAGGCTGGCACAGCCCAGCAGAGGCAGACCAGGAAAACTGCAGGTCCGCCAGAAAAACAAAGGGTCATTCCTGAAGGAAAACTCTAACTGCACTTTGAGGGCAGGAGCTCACAGAACAAGGGAACACACCCAAGTGAATGCTGAAAGAGAGCTAGCCAGCTGTGGGCTGCAGGGCCAGAGGCACAGAGGCAGCATGGTGCCAGAGGTAGAAGACAGGAGACTGATCTTGGTTCCAGAGACTGCAACTACCTCCCAGCTGTCGTTGCCACGGTCTTCTTGGGAACCTGAGTGACTTGGGTCTGCCAAAGGCCCCACAACCTAGGGCCAACTTCCCTGGGGATGCATGACTCACTTCAGACTGTGGCAACCTTGGCCCAGTCTCCCTGAGCTCTCCCCGTACACCCCAGCAGCATCTCCTAAACCCCTCTCTCTCCCTGGTGCAACTGACCAAGTAAGCCCAGATAAGCAGCTACTTTCATCTCCCTGTGTCTGGTGGTCAACAGACATGGGAGAGAGACAAAAAAGCAAAGGTGGGCCCCAAACCAATGTGGAACCCAGGGCCTGCATGAGCAAAGCAAGGAAGGGGAATCCTCCCAGAAATTACAGCTGCAGTGGTTTACATTCCAGCATCTAGCCTGATGCTGCACTTTAGAGGCAATTGTAGACTTTGAGAGAAAGTACAATATGGAAGAAGAAAAGACGTCAGTCTGAGTAGAACCCCACATTGCCCACAATAGATTCAGAGACCTTCTTAGGTATATTGGAGGACTTTCTGAGTAGGCAAATCAAATGGATAAAGAAAGTGAAGAAATTACTTGGACATTCCTCTCACTACCACGCTACATATTCCCTCCCTCTTTTCTCCACCTTTTTATTTCTTGTCTCATATTGTCCTAATCTGGTTCTTTAGTACTCCTTTAATTTTTATTTTTTATAACCTCCCTTTTTCTCTTAAAAATACACTTTATTTTATAAATAAATTTCATGCTCTTGATTTTTATTTTAGATGCTTTTTATTTTGTGAATCCAATTTTCTCCTGCTTTTTGCTTTACTATCTTTTGTTTTTGACTTTGTATCTCTGAAAGTCTATTAATAATTTTTAGTGTCTGTTTCCATTTAGGGGTTTGATTATTGACTTGATTGCTCTCTTCTCCTTTGACTCTTCTTTTTATCTTTTTTATTCTCTTTTTCTCCCTTTTCCCCTCACACTATGTAAGTGTGTCAGTCTCTGGGTGATCTTGGCTGTTGAGGGTTATTTCACCAATAGTCAAGGGTTTGTCTTCTGTGCTGTTTGGCCAGTGAAATTTTGATGCTACACATGCTACAGTAAATGGTCAGGCTTGAACTCCGGAGGCAGCAAACTGGACCCCAGGAATTTGGACAACTAGAGAAATCCCAATTCCATAGAACAATAAAACCACAAGAACATTAATAGGTGAGAGCCCTCCCAAAGGCCTCCATCTCAACAATTATATAAAGCCACAGCCAAAAGCCAGCAAGCACCAGTGGTGGAGACCCTACATCAGTCCTTCAGCAAAATAGGAGCACACCCTGCGAGTTACAAGACAGGCTGCTCTAAGTCATACCGAACCCATGGACACCTCAAAACATAGTACTGGACTTGTTACTATGCTTCAGAGAGACATAATTAGCACCATTCACTCAGAAAGCAATGCCAGAAAATGCTCAAACTACCACACAATTGCACTCATCTCACACGCTAGTAAAGTAATGCTCAAAATTCCCCAAGCCAGGCTTCAGCAATATGTGAACTGTGAACTTCCAGATGTTCAAGTTGGTTTTAGAAAAGGCAGAGGAACCAGAGATCAAATTGCCAATATTCACTGTATCATGGAAAAAGCAAGAGAGTTCCAGAAAAGCATCTATTTCTGCCTTATTGACTATGCCAAAGCCTTTGACTGTGTGGATCACAATAAACTGTGGAAAATTCTGAAAGAGATGGGAATACCAGACCACCTGACCCGCCTCTTGAGAAACCTATATGCAGGTCAGGAAGCAACAGTTAGAACTGGACATGGAACTACAGACTGGTTCCATATAGGAGAAGGAATATGTCAAGGCTGTATATTGTCACCCTGCTTATTTAACTTATATGCAGAGTACATCATGAGAAATGCTGGGATGGAAGAAGCAGAAGCTGGAATCAAGATTGCCAGGAGGAATATCAATAATCTCAGATACACAGATGACACCACCCTTTTATGGCAGAAAGTGAAAAGGAACTAAAAAGCCTCTTGATGAAAGTGAAAGAGGAGAGTGAAAAAGTTGGCTTAAAGCTCAACATTCAAAAAACGAAGATCATGGCATCTGGTCCCATCACTTCATGGGAAATACATGGGGAAACAGTGGAAACAGTATCAGACTTTATTTGTTTGGGCTCCAAAATCACTGCAGATGGTGACTGAAGCCATGAAATTAAAAGACACTTACTCCTCGGAAGAAAAGTTATGACCAACCTAGATAACATGTTGAAAAGCAGAGACATTACTTTGCCAACAAATGTCCGTCTAGTCAAGGCTATGGTTTTTCCAGTGGTCATGTATGGCTGTGAGAGTTGGACTGTGAAGAAAGCTGAGCACCGAAGAATTGATGGTTTTGAACAGTGGTGTTGGAGAAGACTCTTGAGAGTCCCTTGGACTGCAACGAGATCCAACCAGTCCATTCTGAAGGAAATCCGCCCTGAGATTTCTTGGAAGGAATGATGCTAAAGCTGAAACTCCAGTACTTTGGCCACCTGATGCGAAGAGTTGACTCATTGGAAAAGACTCTGATGCTGGGAGGGATTGGGGGCAGGAAGAGAAGGGGATGACAGAGGATGAGGTGGCTAGATGGCATCACTGACTCGATGGACGTGAGTCTGAGTGAACTCCGGGAGGTGGTGATGGACAGGGAGGCCTGGCGTGCTGTAATTCATGGGGTCGCAAAGAGTCAGACACAACTGAGCAACTGAACTGAACTGAATCAGAAAACAAGCACAAATCCCCCCAACCAGGATACCTTTACACATTATTGGTCTCGTCCCACTCAGGAGAGGCAGACTCCACAATGGAAGGGAAGAACAACCTTCTAGCCTCCAGAAAAGAGACCCCAAATGCAATAAATTAAACAAAATGAAAAAACAGAGAAACATCCAGTAAATAAAGGAACATGGTAAAAACCCACAAGACCAAATGAATGCAGAAGAAATAGGCAATCTACATGAAAAAGTATTCAGAGTAATGATAATAAAATGGAAGCATCGATAGACTAGAGGTACATACTGAGAAAAGGCAAGAAATGTTTAACAAGGACATAGAAGAATTAAAGAATAAACAATCAACAAAGAAGAACACAATAACTGAGATTTAAAATACACTGGAGTAAAATCACAGTAGAGTAACTGAGGCAGAAGAACATGTAAGTGAACTGGAAGATAGAATGCTAGAAATAATGTGTTCTGAAACAACACAGTAAAGAAAAAAGAATAAAAAGAAATGAGAACAGACTTAGAGACCTATGGGACAACATTAAAAGTAACAACATTTGAATCATTGGGGTTCAAAATTGAAAATTTCCCTAAAATGGGAAAGGAAATAGCCACCCAAGTCCAGGAAATCCAGAGAGTCCAATACAGGATAAAACCAAGGACAAACATGCAAGACACATATTAATCAAATAACAAAAATTAAACACAAAGAACAAACATTAAAAACAGCCAGGAAAAATTAAAAAATAACATAAAAGGGAATCCCCATAAGGCAAACAGCTGATCTTTCAATAGAAACTCTTCAGGCCAGAAGGGAATGACAGGACATACTTAAAGTGATGAAAGAGAAAAAAACCTACAACCAAGATTACTCTATCCAGCAAGAATCTCATTCAGATTCAAAGGAGAAATCAAAAGCTTTACTGACAAGCAAAAGTTAAGAGAATTCAACACCACTAAACCACCTCTACAAAAAATGCTAAAGGAACTTCTCTAGACAGGAAACACAAAAAGAAGGGGCTTAGGTGTAACTAGAGGTAAAGAATCTTCCTGCCAATGCAGGAGATGCAAGAGACATAGGTTTGATTCTTGGGTTAGGAAGATCCCCAGAAGGAGGAAATGGCAACCTGCTCCAATATTCTTGCTTTGAAAATTCCATGGGGTCACAAAGAGTTGAAGATGACTGAGCAACTGAGCACACACAAAAACAAACCCAAAACAATACAGCAGATCGTGTCCAACTCTTTGCGACCCTGTGGACTGTAGCCTACCAAGCTCCTCAGTCCATGGAATTTTTCAGACAAGAGTTCTGGAGTGGGTTGTCATTTCCTTCTTTGGGGGATCTTCCTGACCCAGGGATTGAACCTAGGTCTCCTGCATTGCAGGCAGATGCTTTAGCGTCTGAGCCACCAGGGAAGCCCAACAGGATCATACATACCAACAATTACCATAAATGTAAATGGGCTAATCCTCCAAACAAAAGACACAGATTGGCTGAATGGGTACAAAAATAAGACTCCTATATATACTGTCTAAAGAAACTCACCCCAGACCTAGGGACACATACAGACTGGAAGTGAGGAGCTGGAAAGAGATATTCCATGCAAATGGAAGTCAAAAGAAACCAGGAATAGCAATACTCATATCAAATAAAATTGTTTTTGTTCAGTCACTCAGTCATGTCTGACTCCTCTTTGCAATTCCATAGGCTGCAGCACGCCAGGCTTCCCTATTTTTCACTATCTCCTGGAATTTACTCAGGCTCATGTGCATTGAGCCAGTGATATCATCCAACCATTTCATTCTCTGTCACCCCCTTCTCCTCCTGCCTTCAATCTCTCCCAAGATCCCATTCTTTTCCAGTGAGTCAACTCTTTGGATCAAGTGTCCAAAGTATTGGAGCTTCCACTCCTTCCAATGGATATTCTGGGTTGATTTTCTTTAGGATTGACTGGTTTGATCTCCTTGATGTCCAAGAGACTTTTAAGAGTCAGATAAAATAAACTTTATAATAAAGACTATTACAAGAGACAAAGAAGGACACTACATAAGGATCAAGGGATCGATCTAAGAAGAAGACATAACAATTATAAATATATATGCACCCAACATAAGAGCACCTCAATACCTAAGGGAAATGCGAACACCTATTAAAGGGGAAATTGATGATAACAAAATAATAATAGGGGATTTAATATCCCATTCACATCAATGGACAGATCATACAGACAGAAAATTAATAAGACACATTTATGATAAAAGCTCTCCAAGAAGTAGGCATAGAAGGAACATACCTCAGCATAATAAAGCACATATATGACAAACGCACAAAAACATTGTTCTCAATGGCTAAAAATTGACAGCATGTATTCTAAAACCAGGAACAAGACAAGGGTGCAAATTCTCATCAGTTTTATTCAACATAGTTTTGGAAGTCCTAGCCACAGCAATCAGAATGAAAAGGAATAAAAAGAATCCAGATTGAAAAAGAAGAACTAAAACACTCACTGTTTGCAAATGACATGATTCTTTACATAGGGAACACTAAAGATGCCACCAGAAAATTTCTAGAACTAATCACTGAATATAGTAAGTTTCAGGATATAAAATTAATCCACAGAAATCCTTTGCATCCCTATACACTAACAATGAAAGACCAGAAAGAGAAATTAATGAAACAATCTCATTCACTGTTTCAACAATAAAAAATAAAATATTTAGGAATAAAATTACTTAAAGAAACAAAAGACCTACATATAGAAAACTATAAGATGCTGATGAAAGAAATTAAAGATGATATAAGCAGATGGAAAGATATTCCATGATCTTGGGTTGGAAGAGTCAATGTTGTGAAAATAACTATACTACTGAAAGCAATCTATAGGTTCAGTCTGATCCCTATCAAACCAATAATGGTATTTTTCATAAAACTAGAACAAATAATTTCACAATCTGTGTGGAAACACAAAAGACCCTGAATAGCCAATGAAATCTTGAGAAAGAAGAATGGAGCTCGAGGAATCAACCTGCCTGATTTCAGACTTTACTGCAAAGCTACAGTCATCAAGGCAGTATAGTATGAAACAAAAATAGAAATATAGACCAATGGAACAAGTAGAAAGACTGGAGATCAATCCACACCTCTATGAGTACCTTATCTTTGACAAAGGAAGCAAAATACACAACGGAGAAAAGACATTCTCTTCAATAAGTGGTACTGGGAAAACTGGCAGCTATTGGTAAAAGAATGAAATTAGAATACTTCCTAACACCATACACAAAAATAAACTCAAAATGGATTAAAGACCTAAATTTAAGACCAGAAACTATAAAACTCTTGGAGGAAAACATAGGTAGAATACTCTTCGACATAAACCACAGCAAGAGCCTCTATGATCCACTTCATAAAGTAATGGCTATAAAAACAAAAATAAATAAATAGGACCTAACTAAACTTAAAACTTTGACACAACAAAGGAAATTATAAGCAAGGTGAAAAGATAGTCCTCAGAATGGGAGAAAATAATAGCAAATGAAACAACTGATAAAGAACTAATTTCCAAAATATAAAAGCAGCTCAAGAATCTCAATACCAGAAAAAACAAACCAATCAAAAAGTGGGGAAGAGACCTAAACAGACATTTCTCCAAATAAGACATACAGATGGCTAATAAACCTGAGAAATGCTCAACATCACTCATTATTAGAGAAATAGTGACATACCATCTCACACTAATCAGAATGGCCATCCTCAAAAAGTACAGATAATAAATGATGGAGAGGGTGTGGAGAAAAGGGAACCCCTTTTTACTCTTTGTGGGAATGCAAATTCATACAGCCACTATGGAAAACGGTATGGAGAATCCTTAAAAAACTAGAAATAAAACTACCATATGACCCAGTAAATACCACTACTGGGTATATTCCCTGAGGAAACTATAATTGAAAGAGACACATATACTCCATTGTTCATTGTTGCACTGTTTATAATAGCTAGGATATGGATTCAACCTAGATGTGCATGGACAGATGAATGGATAAAGAAGTGTGTACATATGGATATATGGACATGAATACATACAGATACACATATGGAATGTATACATGGATATACATATGGAATGGATAAAGGTACGTATACTCACTGGAGTATTCAGTTCAGTTCAGTTCAGTTCAGTTGCTCAATCGTGTCCGACTCTTTGCGACCCCATGAATCGCAGCACACCAGGCCTCCCTGTCCATCACCAACTTCCAGAGTTCACCCAAACTCATGTGCTTTGAGTCGGTGATGCCATCCAGCCATCTCATGCTCTGTCATCCCCTTCTCTTCCTGCCCCCAATCCCTCTCAGCATCAGAGTCTTTTCCAATGAGTCAACTCTTCGCATGAGATGGCCAAAGTACTGGAGTCTCAGCTTTAGCATCATTCCTTCCAAAGAAATCCCAGGGCTGGTCTCCTTCAGAATGGACTGGTTGGATCTCCTTGCAGTGCAAGGGACTCTCAAGAGTCTTCTCCAACACCACAGTTCAAAAGCATCAATTCTTCGGCACTCAGCTTTCTTCACAGTCCAACTCTCGCATCCATACATGACTACTGGAAAAACCATAGCCTTGACTAGACAGACATTTGTTGGCAAAGTAATGTCTCTGCTTTTGTAATATGCTATCTAGGTTGGTCATAACTTTCCTTCCAAGGAGTAAGCATCTTTTAATTTCATGGCTGCAGTCACCATCTGCAGTGATTTTGGAGCCCAGAAAAATAAAGTCTGACACTGTTTCCACTGTTTCCCCATTTCCCATGAAGTGATGGGACCAGATGCCATGATCTTCGCTTTCTGAATGTTGAGCTTTAAGCCAACTTTTTCACTCTCCTCTTTCACTTTTGTCAAGAGGTTTTTGAGTTCCTTTTCACTTTCTGCCATAAAGGTGATGTCATCTGCATATCTGAGATTATTGATATTTCTCCTGGCAATCTTGATTTCAGCTTGTGCTTCTTCCAGCCCAGTGTTTCTCATGACGTACTCTGCATATTAATTTAAATAAGCAGGGTGACAATATACAGCCTTGACGTACTCCTTTTCCTATTTGGAACCAGTCTGTTCCATGTCCGTTCTAACTGTTGTTTCCTGCCCTTCATATAGGTTTCTCAAGAGGCAGGTCAGGTGGTCTGGTATTCCCATCTCTTTCAGAATTTTCCACAGTTTATTGTGATCCACACAGTCATAAGGCTTTGGCATAGTCAATAAAGCAGAAATAGATGTTTTTCTGGAACTCTCTTGCTTTTTTGATGATTCATTGAATGTTGGCAATTTGACCTCTGGTTCCTTTGCCTTTTCTAAAACCAACTTGAACATCTGGAAGTTCACAGTTCATGTACTGCTGAAAGCCTGGCTTGAAGGATTTTGAGCATTACTTTCCTAGCGTGTGAGATGAGTGCAATTGTGTGGTAGTTTGAGCATTCTTTGGTATTGCCTTTTTTGGGATTGGAATGAAAAAACTGACCTTTTCCAGTCCTGTGGCCACTGCTGAGTTTTCCAAATTTGCTGGCATATTGAGTGCAGCACTTT
>NW_011494647.1:1226511-1232391 GCF_000754665.1 Bison bison bison | reverse complement strand
CCTCCACTAGCTTTGTTCATAGTGATGCTTCCCTAAGGCCCACTTGACTTCACATTCCAGGATGTCTGGCTCTAGGTGATTGATCACACCATCATGATTATCTGGCTTGTGAAGCTCTTTTTTGTACAGTTCTTCTATATATTCTTGCCATCTCTTCTTAATATCTTCTGCTTCTGTTAGGTCCATACCATTTCTGTCCTTTATCGAGCCCATCTTTGCATGAAATATTCCCTTGCTATCTCTAATTTTCTTGAAGAGATCTCTAGTCTTTCCCATTCTGTTGTTTTCCTGTATTTCTTTACTCAGCTATAAAAAGGAATTCATTTGAATTGGTTCTAATGAGGCAGATGAACCCAGAGCCTATTATATAAAGTGAAGGAAGTCAGAAAGAGAAAGACAAATTTCATGTATTAACGCATATGTATGGCATGTAGAAAGATGGAACTGATGAACCTATCTACAGGGCAGCAACAGAGATGCAGACATAGAGAACAGACTTTTGGATACAGTGGGGGAGAGAAAAGTTAGGGTAATCTGAGAGAGTTGCCGGAGAGAATAGCACTGGAACTTGTACATTACCATAAGAAAAGTAGATAGCCAGTGGGGATTTGCCCTATGACACAATGAATTCAAAGCTGGTGCTGTGACAACCTAGAGGGGTGGGATGGAGAGGGAGGTGGGAGGGAAAATTAAGAGGGTGGGGACAAATATATATATACATCCCTGTGGCTGATTCATGTTGATGTAAGGCAGGAAACCATCACAATATTGTAAAGCAATTATCCTCCGTTTAAAAATTAAATTAAAGGAAAAAAAAAAAAAAACAAAACACTTCTGTTTCATTATCCTCTTCTTCCATCCTGAGGCCAGACATTTCACCATTGCAAATCCATTGTTTCCAGAGAAATAAAAATTGCTCTTTCAAGGAAGATTTTAAAATTTAACCATTTCTTCTCCGAGACTGACCTTGCACTGTCTATCGCCAACGAAAAACTTTTTGGCTTTGTAAATCACCCAGAACATAATTGACAAGGAATGTTACTGTAGTTTATTAAGGGTACCCTTTCACTTCTCATTTACGGTGATTTTCAAATTGTATTTTTATTATGCTTGTGCTGACTTTTGTTTAAGAATTTCCAATAATTTAGCTAAATAGTTTATAGTGGAGAGTCTAGAACACAATATTTCTTTTGGAGAGCTGCTGCTTTTGGAGGCCTAAGGCTGATTCAAATATCTCTATCTCAAAAGTGAAAGATCCAAGGAAGCAGATTAAAAATACATTCAAGTTCCACAAAGAACTCAGTTTCCTTTTATTTAAAAACAGGATCCCAGCAGATACATAATGTGTTTTCAATGATACCGGAGTTAAATTTGTATATGATCAACTCAGCAAATTCTAATATATTTTCATCAAGTATTTGACACTTTGTCTGCCAATTAATAGTTGGACATTGGTAACAAGAAATGTACTTAACAAAAATAAGCTGTAAGAGCCAAGTCAAGGAAAAGACTGCTTTTGTCTCAAGTAAATTGCCCTGAGAATAGATTAACTATACATAAAAAGAAATTGAAATTAGTTGGAAATTCAACCCAGTTTTTGAGCCAGTTTTACAGAAACTTTAAATGTTCAAGTTTCCTCTCCTATAACTTCTTTTTTATTTTTATTTTTTTGCCATCTGATTTTGATGAGAATTGGAAGATGGATTTTAAGAAGAAATACATTATTTTTTTCATATTGTACCTGGACCAATGATTCTGAAAACTCCTGGAGATCTGTGAAATAGCTGGATTGAATTTATGAGTAGATTAAAAATTATCTATCGGTGAACAAATATACTTCCATAAGATTATCAGCTTCAAAACCAGATTAAGGGTGATACAGGGAATATTAGTAACCAAAAAATATTGAAAGTCATTACAGAAGCTTGAATTTAGCCTTTTATTTATCTGTCATTCATCAAATACATGAATATTTCTTCATGATTTTTCATCAACCGTCCTAATGATTCACTAGGCTCATCCTTGTTCTTAGTTACATTTACACCTGGGGAATAAATATAGAGCTGCAGGTTTTTGCATGAACAGTAATATTCTTAAATGACAAAATCACAATTTAAGTTAATATAATATAAACTACTGCAGCAGTTGTATTCCACCACATCAAATAGACCTATTAGCCTTATGCATTATGCTTAGCTAATGGATAGTATTGCCATATGCAGTTCATTTCGGTCATAACACATTTCTTATTACATTTCTTAGTGTAATGGGATGACTCCTTTTAATTTGGAAGAACATTGAAACAGTCTTATAACAGACATTTTAATGGTTTATCTTTTAAGTTTCATTCATAGTTAAAAGTAAATGAAAATAAAATCTGTTCAGTTCAGTTCATTCACTCAGTTATGTCCAACTCCATGACATCATGGACTGCAGCATGCTAGGCCTCCCTGTCCATCACCAATTCCCCGAGCTTGCTCAAACTCATGCCCAGTCCATTGGGTCGGTGATGCCATCTGACAGTTTCAATCTCTGTCGTCCCCTTCTCCTCCTGCCCTTAATCTTTCCCAGCATCAGGATCTTTTCCAGTGAGTCAGTCCTTCACATCAGGTGGCCAGGTATTTGAGTTTCAGCTTCAGCATCAGTCCTTCCAGTGAGTATTCAGGACTGATTTCCTTTATGATGTGATCTCCGTGCAGTCCAAGGGACTCTCAAGAGTCTTCTCCAATACCACGGTTCAAAAGCATCAATTCTTTGGTGCTCAGCTTTCTATATGGTCCAAGTCTCGTATCCATACATGACTATTGGAAAAACCACAGCTTTGACTATGTGGACCTTTGTTGGCAAAGAAATATCTTTGCTTTTTAATGTGCTGCACTTCTCACTCAGTATTCACAGATACATATCCATAATCACTCTCAAAATTTTGGCTACATCAGTAAGAATTCATTGATATGCATGTCTTGGGCTAGAAAAAAGGAATAAAAAAAAAATTCCCTAAAAGGCAGCAATTGCATTTTACATTCACCTCAAATTATAAATCTTTAAAATAATTCAACTTAAAATTATGATTTAATTTTTATTTCCTAAACAACATTATCATATCACAAAAATGAACACAAAATGATATGCTGCTGCTGCTGCTGCTAAGTCACTTCAGTCGTGTCCAACTCTATGCGACCCCAGAGTTGGCAGCCCACCAGGCTCCCCCATCCCTGGGATTCTCCAGGCAAGAATACTGGAGTGGCTTGCCATTTCCTTCTCCAATGCATGAAAGTGAAAAGTGAAAGTGAAGTCACTCAGTCGTGTCCGACTCCTAGCAACCCCATGGGCTGCAGCCTACCAGGCTCCTCTGTCCATGGGATTTTCCAGGGTGTAAACAGCCTGATAATGCAACAAAAGCAGGCAGATCTAGGATATACACAAGGATTGGTTATTTTTTTTTCCCCTATTACTAGGCCCTACAGTCAAAAACAAAATACATGCACACCTACCTCCCTTACACCTTGCCTCTTATGTTTCAGTATGTCCTCTGTCTTCTGATCTCAATACCAAATTCTTTTTTATTATTTATAGTCTACTATGCACTCAAGGGGATTCCCTGGTGGTTCAGACAGTAAACATTGCAATGCAGGAGACCCCGGTTAGACCCCCTGGCTTGGGAAGACACCTTGGAGAAAGGAATAACAATCCACTCCAGTGTTCTTGCATGGAGAATTCCATGGAGAAAGGAACCTGGTGGGCTACAGCTCCTAGAGTTGCAAAGAGTCAGACATGACTGAAACAACTTAGCACATGTGCACTCAAATCTTCCCACCAATAGCAGACCACACCATACAAGTGGTTTTAAATTTGGGCTTAACATCTGCATCACCTTAGTAAAACACAAATTGCTAGGTCTTTCCCAGAGACTCTGGATCAAGAATTTGCATTTCTAATAGGTTTCCTTTCTTGAAGAGAAAATTGATGTCTGACATTATTTTGCCAAAGAAGGTCCATATAGTCAAAGTTCAGCTTTTTCCAGTTGCCACATACAGATGTGAGAGGCTGAGTGCCGAAAAATTGATGCTTTCAAATTACAGGGCTGGAGAAGACTCCTGAGAATCCCTTGGACTGCAAGGGTATCAAACCAGTCAATCCTAAGGGAAATTTGAGTTGGTTTCAATGAGGTGGATAACCTAGAGCCTTTTATACAAAATGAAGTAAGTCAGAAAGAGAAAGACAAATACTGTATATTAGCACATATATATGGAATTTAGAAAGGTGGTGTTGATGAATATTCACTAGAAGGACCTATGCTGGATCTCCAATAATTTGGCCTGATGATGCAAAGAGTTAGCTCCCTGATGACTCTCAGACCTGATGTTGAGAAAGATTGAGGGCAAAAGGGAAGAGGGTGGCAGAGGATGAGATGGTTAGATAGCATCACCAATTTAATGGACATGAATCTGAGCAAACTCTAGGAGATAGTGAAGGACAGGAGAGCCAGGCGTACTGGAGTCCATGGGGTCACAAAGAGTCGGACACGACTTAGTGACTGAACAACAACAACAACAAAAAAACAATAACAACAGGTTTTCAGTTATGCCAATATTGCTGTTCCAGAGAACACACTTTGAGAACTATTGTCCTATAGTTTCATTGATTATCCTGGGCTCAGGAAGCCAGATCTGATTTCAAATACTCTCCTCAAATTATCCTTCAAGGTTATTATTTCTTATCAGATTTTAAAGCGCTGAGATGAGGTGGGGTATCTATAAAATGAGAACAAGATTAAACACTTGAACAAAGTCACTTTCCTTCTCATTCTCTTGGTCTTCCTTCCCACATATCCCACACCCACAGGGTGGCTAATCTCATCTATTTCATTCAGAAAATATGATCTCAATCAGTGGTCCCCAACCTTTTTGGAACCAGGGACAAGTTTAGTGGAAGACAATTTTTCCACAGATCGGGAGAAGGGTGATTTGAGGATGATTCAAGTGCATTACATTTATTGCACACTTTATTGTATTATTACATCAGCTCCACCTCAGATCATCAGGCTTCAGATCCTGTACACTGGGGACCCTTGATCTAAATTATACCATTCACTCTACCACGTAAATGGCTTACTTCAGTTGTATTGTCATTTAATCATATTCATTTGTTAAAAGCAGTTTGTTAGATTAAATGATCAGATCCTTCAGTTATAAGTATTTCAGCCACATAGATTATTAAAAGTAAAAAACCACCTTGGGATCAACTGATCTCATTAATCTTTAACTTAATTTTGTCTAGATAAACAATTGTGTGGTATGTATGTGTGTGTGTGTGTAGACTTCCCATTTACTTATTCTTGATATAAATAACTCAATAAGAAATAATTTTCAACAATGCCTCTAGTGACAATAAGAACTACTGAATTAGGTCTTATGCCTTCAGCTCATCCACTGAGATGTGGGTGAAGTGAATGTGACACCCATTCCAACCTTTGGGCTTTTTTCTCCCTCAAGAAAGCTGAATTGGTTCCGCTTTATAAGTAAATGAAGAACTGCTCTATTGCCCAAGAGAAGAAAGACAGATGAGATTTGAAAGAATAAAAGCTTACATGTAAAAATGCAGTAAATAAGTGAATAGACAGATAAAAGTAAATGATGACAGAGATGATAGACAGACAACGAAGAGATTTCTCTAGTTGATTGATTACTTTCAAGAATTAAAATTCAAAAAGAAAACCATAGGAAAATTTCTTGCTAAGGAAAAAAAAAAAAAAAGACATGGAGCTTTATATCTTCACTCAAAATGAAAAAGGACCTCAAAAACAGATCATCTTTATCAACTTTTCTAGAATCTGGCTAACAAAAGTATTTGCTTCATATATTTTTACACAAAGTAAAG
>NW_011494647.1:1225840-1226397 GCF_000754665.1 Bison bison bison | reverse complement strand
ATCTTTCTTGAATTCTTTTTTGGTTATTTTCTAATTAGAGTCATTCTCACATATGCATTGGTATGATAGATTGATTCACCTTTGTGCAACTCCAATTTTCATAGATTATGAGAATTTATGTGCAAGTTAACTATTGACTGGAAAAAAAAATGGACAATGTGAGAGCTGTCAGTTATTCTGGGCAAAATGAGGGCTATAATCCATAGACTAATGCCTATAGAGAGCATTTCAGATAGCTCTGATAAACTTCCCCAAAGAGGTAGGGGGAAAGCGCTGCATATATGTGGTTTTGATGAAGGGCATGTAATCTAGCCCATGTTTTTTGCTGAATTTTGTTGCTAGTCTCATGAAAGTTACTGCTAGTCATGAGGACCAGATGTCACCATGAAGGATTGTAATACTTTTCTAGATATGTGGAGATGCAAAAATTGGGCTCAAAAAATCTTCTGAAATTATCTGTCTGAAGATTTGCCAGATTTTCTCAGAGCACAGAAGGTCAGCAGCTGCAGCAGTTCACAGTTTATTCATTGTAGAGGTAAATGGCAAGTGTCAGTTTG
>NW_011494647.1:1185263-1225226 GCF_000754665.1 Bison bison bison | reverse complement strand
ATCTACTCTCACATCCATACATGACCACTGGGAAAACCATAGTCTTGACTAGACGGACCTTTGTTGGCAAAGTAATGTCTCTGCTTTTTAATATGCTGTCTAGGTTGGTCATAACTTTCCTTCCCAGGAGTAAGTGTCTTTTAATTTCATGGCTGCAATCACCGTCTGCAGTGATTTTGGAGCCCAGAAAAATAAAGTCTGCCACTATTTCCATTGTTTCCCCATCTATTTCCCATGAAGTGATGGGACCAGATGCCATGATCCTAGTTTTCTGAATGTTGAGTTTTAGGTCAACTTTTTCACTCTCCTCTTTCACTTTCATCAAGAGCCTCTTTAGTTCTTCTTCACTTTCTGCCATAAGGTTTTTCCCCAAGTAAAAGAAATGCAAAAAAGCAAAATGGCTATCTGAGGAGGCCTTATAGATAGCTGTGAAAAGAAGAGAAGCAAAAAGCAAAGGAGAAAAGGAAAGATATACCCATTTAAAGGCAGAGTTCCAAAGAATAGCAAGGAGAGATAAGAAAGCCTTCCTCAGCGATCAATGCAAAGAAATAGAGGAAAACAATAGAATGGGAAATACTAGAGATCTCTTCAAGAAAATAAGAGATACCAAGGGAACATTTCATGCAAACATAGCCACAATAAAGGACAGAAATGGTATGGACATAACAGAAACAGAAGATATTAAGAAGTGGCAAGACTACACAGAACTGTACAAAAAAGATCTTCATGACACAGATAATCATGATGGTGTGATCACTCACACTCACCTAGAGCCAGATATCCTGGAATGTGAAGTCAAGTAGGCCTCAGGAAGCATCACTAAGAACAAAGCTAGTGGAAGTTACGGAATTCCAGTTGAGGTATTTCAAATCCTGAAAGATGATGCTGTGAAAGTGCTGCACTCAATATGCCAGCAAATTTGGAAAACTCAGCAGTGGCCACAGGACTGGAAAAGGTATGTTTTCATTCCAGTCCCAAAGAATGCTACATTTATCAGGGGTCTTTTCTGCTTTTCTGGACACTTAGATGCAAGCATGCTAAGTCGCTTCAGACGTGTCCGACTCTGTGTGACCCTGTGCACTGCAGCCCACAAGGCTCCTCTGTCCATGGGATTTTCCAGGCAAGAATACTGGAGTGGGTTGCTGTACCCTCCTTCAAGGGATCTTCCTGACGTAGAGATCAAACCTGCATCTCTTGCATCTCCTGCATTTCAGGTGGGTTCTTTACCACTGGGGCTTCCCTGATAGCTCAGTGGGTAAAGAATCTTCCTGCCATGGGAGAGATCTGGATTCAACCCCTGGGTTGGGAAGATCCCCTGAAGAAGGGAAAGGCTACCCACTCCAGTATTCTGGCCTAGAGGATTATATGAACTATAGTCCATGGGGGCAAACAGTTGGATTCGACTGAGCGACTTTCACTTTCACTTTTCTTTACCGCTAGGGCCACATTGGAAACCCGGATACTTAGATAGTGCTAAGCATATTAACTTCACAGGTTGCACTAGTGGTAAAGAACTGACCTGCCAATGCAGGATTTAGACTTAGATCCCTGGGTTGGGAAGATCCCCTGGAGACGGGCACGGGAACCCACTCCAGTATTCTTGTCTGGAGAATTTCATGGACAGAGATAGCGTCTCAAAGAGGCAGACGCAACTGAAGGAACTTAACACACACACAAGCATATTAGCAAATGACTTTATACAGAAAATGTTCTATCATTTAACAATAATGAAAGGTATAAATCCCCCCCGCTTTCAGTCTTAAGACTGTTGATTGCACCCAAGATACATCTAGGATGGCACTAAGTTTATCAGTTACATGAGGAAATGCTTCTGAAAAACTCTGCTCCTCAGTTATGCACATAGCTTATTCTAAGCCCCACACAATGAATCTTAAAATGGAATGCAGATTTTCAGACACACTAAGTTTGAATGAAAGATCATGGAAACAAGTTGCTTGGTCTAATGATTTCTACTTTACTCTAGCAGAGTTTTATTTTAGGGAACTGAATTTTATTTTAGGGAACTGAATTTGTCATTTCAAATCTACCAGATGCATTTATGATACAAGTGTATGTCATGAAAAAATTGGAGCAAGTATTTTCTTCCTAAATTTGCTAAAATATTGGTTGACACTAGTTTCCCTTTCTCTAGAACACATCCCTAGGAGAATATACAATACATTCTTTCAGTAGGTATGAATTTTAAACTATTTGAACAAAATTTATTCATGTATTTAAATTCACAAAGCTCTATATGAGAGGATAGGTGTTCATAGTTTGGGAATGTTACATTACTATGCCTATTTAAGAAGTTTTATTCATGTGGAACTACATTTTGGTCCTGTTTCTCACTGATCATCTCTATGATGATAGACATAGTATTTTAATAATTTAAAGTGTTAATATTATAGTGTTATTTTATTACAATGTGCTCATATATGAAAGGAATTTTAAGTAATATTTTTCTATATGATATTTAGAACAAGACACTTAGCAAGTTTGTGTTTCAGTTTTCTTTATCTGATTAAAGGAGCTCAGATTAGACAGATTGGGTGATCTCTCGGATCCTTTCCAGCATTACCAATCTTCAATTCTATCCCCAACTCCCTCTTTCTCTGATTCCCATCTGGTGAGAGACATTAAATGCTGTAAGCTGGAATAATAGAAAACTGATCAGTTTTACTTATTGAATAACAATAATAATAATAACAACAATAACAACAACTTCATTGTCAAATGCCCAGAGTGTGCCTAATGACTTTACAGTTACTCTTTATGGGCAACTCTGCAAAGTAGTTCTATAATTACATTTATAGATTTTGTTAAAAATAGAAGCTGAGGGAGGAAGGGAGTGATTAGGTAGAGCACACAGAGTTTTTAGTATCTCTGAAAATACTCTGCGTGGTATCACAAATGATGAATGCCTGTCATTACACCTTTGTTCAAATACATAGAATGTGCAACACCAGGAATGGACCCTAAGGTAAAGTATGGACTTAGGCTGATATGTTGCCTCAATGTAGGCCCATCAGTTGTAGCAAATGCACCACTATGGTGAGTGACGCTATTGATGGAAGGCTGTGCACGTCTAGGGCAGAGAGCATGTGAGAAATAGCTACACCTTTCCCTCACTTTCAGTGTAAACCTAAAATTTCTCTAAAAATCAGTTTTCAAAAAAACAAAAAAAAACATACACAGTACAGATGACACGGCAGAATTGGCATTTTACAAACACTAGTTAGATGAAAGTATTAAGACCAAATAAAAAACAGAATTTCTGTTTGTTTGGATTAGAAAGGTAAACTCTAAGCCAGCAAAAATATGTACAAGAACACAAAGAATATTGGGATGTGTGTGCTCTTCTCCTAGTATTACATAAATTCAGGTGAGTGGACAATTTCACAATCTCATTTACACCAGAAATTACTCAGATTTAACTTTGACACATGTAAATTTATCACAGTTACATACTTGGTAGTTCTTATAGGTGGGAAAATTTTTTGAAATGGTAAATGGTTGGACAGTTCTAAAAAAATTCTTCTCTGAAAACATTATTAGAAAAAAGGTCCCAGGTGGCACTAGTGGTAAAGAGCCTGCTAATGCAGGAGACATAAGAGATGCAGGTTCCAGCCTTGGGTTGACAGATTTCCTGGTTGCACCGCAACCCACTCCAGCCTTCCTGCCTGGAGAATTCCACAGACAGAGGAGTCTGGTGGGCTGTAGTCCTTGGGATCACAAAGAATCGGTCATGACAGCATGGCTAAGCACACATCCAAGAAATATAACACTGTCAGGTAACCTTCCTTTTGCCTCAGTTGTTCTCCGATTACACAGCAGACAGAAACTCAGTCATTAGGACTCTAAAAATAAGACAGAGGAAGTGTAACATATACTGATTAATTAATGTATATTAATTACATTAATATTAATGTCACCCTGCTTATTTAACTTATATGCAGAGTACATCATGTGAAATACCAGGCTGGGTGAAGCTCAAGCTGGAATCAAGATTGCTGGGAGAAATATCAATAACCTCAGATATGCAGATGACACCACCCTTATGGCAGAAAGTGAAAAGGAACTAAAGAGCCTCCTGATGAAGGTGAAAGAGCAGAGTGAAAAAGCTGGCTTAAAATTCAATATTCAGAAAACTAAGATCATGGCATCTCATCCCATCAGTTCGTGGCAAAGAGATGGGGAAAAAATGGAAACTGTGACAGACTTTATTTTCTTGGGCTCCAAAATCACTGCAGATGGTGGCTGCAGCCATGAAATTAAAAGACACTTGCTCCTTGGAAGAGAAGCTACCAAAAACCTAGACAGTGTTTTAAAAAGTTGAGACATCTCTTTGCTGACAAAGGTCTGTATAGTCAAAGCTAAGTTTTTCCAGTAATCATGTGTGGATGTGAGAACTGGACCATAAAGAAGGTTGAATTCTTAAGAACTGATGCTTTTGAATTGTGGTGCTGGGGAAGACTCTTGAGAGTCCCTTCAACAGAAAGGAGATCAAACCAGTCAATCCTAAAGGAAATCAACCCTGAATATTCTTTGGAAGGACTGATGCTGAAGCCAAAGCTCCAATCCTTTGGCCACCTGATGTGAAGAATCAACTCATTGGAAAAGACCCTGGTACTGGGAAATATTGAGGGCAGGAGGAGAAGAGGTTAACAGAGGATGAGAGGGTTGGATGGCATCAGCAATTCAACGGACACAGATTTGAGCAAACTCTGGGACATAGTGAAGGACAGGGCAGCCTGGTGTGATGCACTCACACAACTGAGGGACTGAACAACAAAAACATATATTTAAATATTTAAATCTCATTGAGAAGAAGAGAAGTAAAATGTAATTTTATGCTAAAACAAAGGGAGTAATAATAACATTTCTATAGTATTTTACAAAGTCATCAAAACTAGAGATAAATTTTGATATGTTGATGGTTGGAAAAAAAAACTGGTAATGATGGAAAAGAGTACTTGAAGTCACTTTAAACTCTTTCAGGTATTGGTTCTATCATTTTTTGTTTGTTTGTTGGTTTGTTTTCAACATAAATTTGTTAGAAAAAGTTCTTGAGCTTATCTTTCCAAATATCAAACAAATCATAACGTACCCTTACTTGGTTAACTCATGTTTTCTTTATTCCTAGCTTGATATCATATATCATAGCAAGATAATATATAGAAAGGACCTAACTTATTTCTGTAATAATCATTATATTTGTACTTTTCTGGTCATTTGACCTGTTGTAATTATTGTAATTAACATAAATGCAGTATATATGAATGTTACTCTGATTTACTATCGAGAATGTGATGAGTCAGTATTTAACCGTGCAGGATTTAATTGGTTGAGGCAAGACAATAGTACTCTGATCCTCCCATGTATAGTGGGTATGATGTTCTTTATCAAAAGGATCATAAATTAAACAAGAGGCAAGGGGAGTATAAGGGCACAAAGTAAACACCGTTTGAGCTTCCTTCTTCTAGAAGATTATTCTTATGTAAATTTTAAATAATGTGCACAGCTGTCTATAAAGTCTGGAAACAGTTCACTTCCCTGCTTTGAAAAAGCATGTGAAAAGAAACTACTCTTTCTCTGCTTCTGATGTTAGAGGGTTTTCTTTATAGAACTCTGATCACTTACCTGACAACAAAAGTCAACTCCAAACATGATGAAACAAGAAGGAAAGAGCATGAGAGCATTATTCAGCTTCTAATTCATCAACTCTGGGGCCACATGGCTCTGGGTGCCTTGGTATGGGAAATAGTAAATTCATCATCATTTAAATGATCTTTTAGTCAGCTTTTTTTGAACTGGCTGTAAAAAGCATCACCATATACCAAGTATATCTTAGAAAAAATAATTAAAATTATTTTATTGAAAACCTGAGTTTGTGTAATCTTGAGATCTATATCTGCTCAGTTCAGTTCAGTACCTCAGTTGTGTCTAACTCTTTGCAACCCCATGGACTGCAGCACGCCAGGCTTCCCTGTCCATCACCAACTGCCGGAGCTTGCTCAAAGTCACGTCCATCAAGTCAGTGATGCCATCCAACCATCTCATCCTCTGTCATCCCCTTCCCCTTCTGTCTTCAATCTTTCCCAGCATCAGGGTCTTTTCAAATGAGTCAGCTCTTCACATCAGGTGGCCTAAGTATTGGAGTTTCAGCTTCAGCTGATAAATGAATATTTAGAACTTACAATGAATATTCAGGATTGATTTCCTTTAGGATTGACTGGTTTGATCTTGCAGTCCAAGGGACTCTCAAGAGTCTTCTCCAGCAACACAGTTCAAAAATTCAACCTGCAATTCTTCGGCTACATCTTTATCTACATCTATATCTGCTACATCTACTTTGTTCTGTATTTTTATGTACACATACTATATTGCTAGAAGCTATTTTAGCTCATTTTCTTTTAAGTGTAGAATACAAGATTGCCTGCTACGAATACCTCTTAATGCTCAAGAATGGATTTCCCTCTCTTCTTTTACCTCTGCCTCCAGTTCCTGTGATGACTGAGGCTAGCATGTCGTTTAGGAGGAAAGGGACATATTTTCAGGCTAAAAACTACATCAGTATATCTTCCAAAATTACTGAAACTGCATTAAGTATTAGAAGAAGATAAACTAGAAAGAGTAGAGTAAAGAGGAAGGGGAAAAAAAGAAGAGGAGAAAGAAGAAGAGAATAAAGCAGGAAATACATTTATATTATGGGCCCACTGTAAATATTCCACCAGGACTTCATTGTCTGGTGTTTTAATTTAACTATTTCACTATCCAACTTAGTGGAATAAAAAAAGAGGCAGAAGTCTTGGCCCTATGTTCAAGAAGCTTGCAAGCATTCCTCTTCAAGACGGCAAATAATGATTTGCTCTTTAAAGCTTGTACAGCAAGTCTTTGTAAAGTAATTGGGCCATCTATCAGCCTGAACTAGGTGAAATTGCACATTTTTAAAATCCAAGTTTACTGGTAAAAGTAGAATGCTAATTAAAGTTGCTTATTTATGAGAAAACATTTTTAAAGATCCAAATGACAAATCAATTGAATTAATAGTTAATATTTCCTTTTTAATATTTAGCAGTGAAACTGCAATAAGCAAAATTAGCTTCATTATTTTGTTTTCTGCTGAAGTGAACTAATTTTCTTGGTCATGACAAGTATGTATATGAATATTATTTGTAGATCTCAGTTATTAATTGTTCTTTAAACATGAGTATAAATTTATTTGAATCTGCAAGAAATATAGTGAGAGAAATATGATTGTGACAAAATGCTCTCATTATGGGAATATGTGCTGCCTCTTTTATGATAATCAATAGAATAACAAGGGTAAAATAAAAATTCACAAATTGTTATATCTCATTTAAATTCTGGGGTGATTCTCTTAGAGTACATCTCTTCTGGTCAGAAAACATGATTTCAAGCTCCTTAAAGTTAGGAAACATACGATACTTAAGTCCTTCATTGTTCTCGTTTAGCGGTCACGCTGGGTCCAACTCTTTTGAGACTCCATGGACTGTAGCCTGCCAGGCGCCTTGGTACATGGGATTTACCAGACAAGAATACTGGAGCAGGTTGCCATTTCCTTCTGCAGGGGATCTTCCTGACTCAGGTATTGATCCTATATCTCCTTCATTGCAGGGGATTCTTTACCACTGAGCTACCAGCGAATCCCTCACATCACCTAACCTATGCTTTGCAATGTATCATGTTGATGTATGGCAAAACCAATACAATATTGTAAAGTAATTAGCCTCCAATTAAAATTTTAAAAAAATAAAAACTAAATTTTTTTTAAAAATTCCAAAAAAGTAAGTATTTATGTTTATATGAAACTATAATTATTTATATATTTACTTAGTTCTGTACTAACCCAGATTATTTATTAGTCAGCCAACGTCTTGAGACTAGGCTATAGGAGAAGATATGGTACAAGTGCACTTCTCAAGTATAATTCAGATCAACTGTACATAAATTGCCCCTTTTGTAGAATCCCTAAAATAATTATTTTGCTTTAAATATTTGGATCAAAAACAAAGAATCATGCTATTTCCTGTTTCTAGAATCCTCTACCAAGTCTCAGATAAAATGAATTTCTTTAGGAGACCTCTGATCTCTCAAATCAGGCTCAATTTTTAATTTATTTATTTATTAATAATGAATCTGTTATTATTATAAACTTGCTTCGAGGAAATACAAATACCAATAGTACTTGGATAATGATTTGTATGATTTGTTTTCTTCAATAGACTGTAAGCATTCTGAAAGCTCAGACCACAGCTTCCTTGTGTATGGCTCTATCCCCAGAGCCAAGCACAGTGCTTTGAATTTTGTAAGAAATCAAACAATTTGTTGAATGAATACATAGAAGAAATAAACTCTGTTATATAAGGCAGCAAAGAGCTAATTTCCATGTATTACTATTTTATAAATAATGCCATGGAAAATGTTCAATATATGTTCAATGTAAGAACTGAAACACCAGATTCAAATATGTAGTATGATCTTAGTTTTGTAAAAATATATACAAACATAAAATGATAAAACATTTCAAGATGTTGTCTGTGTATCACAGTATTATAATTTTCTGCTTTTTGCCTTGAAATTGACTGTATATTTTTTCTATTTTCAATTTTAGTTTTGTAACTTTATGTATATAGCACTTAAAAAAATATCATCCACAAATCTTATGAAGAAAAAATAACAGTTTAGAGCTAACCACTGCAATTATTCTATGTGCATATTTGCCTGTGTATTTTTTTTTTTTTGCCTAATACTACTAATTCATTATCTTTAATTTTAATACTTATGGAGTTAATACTGTACATGGAAACAATATATGTCCTTTCAGAAAGAAAAGTACAAAGTCAGAAATATGATTCTCTGTTTAAGAAGCAAACCAGTTTTAGTGCTGAAATCACTGCTTTTATTTTTACTTCCCATATTGTTAGCCAGGGCTTCCCTGATAGCTCAGTTGGTAAAGAATCTGTCTGCAATGCCAGAGACTCCAGTTCGATTCCTGGGTGGGGAAAATCCACTGGAGAAGGATAGGCAACCCACTCCTGTATTCTTGGGCTTCCATTATGGCTCAGCTGGTAAAGAATCCACCTGCAATGCAGGAGACCTGGGTTTGATCCCTGGGTTGGGAAGATCCCCTGGAGAAAAAAAGGCTACCCACTCCAGTATTCTGACCTGGAGAATTCCATGGACTGTACAGTCCATGTGGTCGCAAAGAGTCGGACACGACTGAGACTTTCACTTCACATTGTTATCAAACTCAGATTTGGCTGCTGGCCACTCAAAAGCCAATAATTCGAGAGGCAGGTGCCACTATAAAGGAAAGGTGCTTTATTCAGAAGATCCCACAGTCTGGGGAGAAGGTGGACTCCTGTGCAGAGTCCAACTCTGAAGATTCTGCTCAGTCATGACAATTTTTGTGGGGGGAAATGTGGGGGAAGCATTTCAGTGAACCATTCAGCAGGAGTTTGGATTCTGTATTATTCTTCATTGTCTGCAAAATGGCTGACTCCCTTCACATACTATCTTTTCTGTGTGATCTGCCTTCAGGATTCCTTAAGGGGTTGTTAGGGGTAGAGAGCTAATCATTCTTTCTTACTTCTTTTTAGCTAGGAGAAGAATCGACAAGCAAGGCATGGTGTGTATTCAGTAAAGCATAAATCAGTAGTTTGTTTCCATTGCTTAGTGATCTCATTCCTATAATTAGGTGTTTAAGGTTAGTGTGTGCATGCCTAGTCGCTCAGTTGTGTCCAACTCTTTGCGATTCCATGAACTGTAGCCCACCCAGCTCCTCTCTCCATGGGATTTTCCAGGTAAGAATGCTAGAGTGGGTTGCCATTTCTTACTCCAGGGATATTTCCAATCCCAGAGATCAAACCTGAGTCTTCTATGTCTCCTGCATTGAAAGCTTGATTCTTTACCTAGATGGGAACAGAAATAGGCAAACAGAAAAGAGGCAAAAGAGCTGCCTTCAATATTAAATCATTTCTTCCATATTCCCTACAAGAATATCAGTATTGATTTTTAAATTTTTTATCATCTTTTCCCCCAATTTCATTAACTTTACTTGTACCTATCACTAATTCTTTACTTAAGTTCTCCAAGAGAACTGTAAAATATTAATTCTAATAAAATCAAATACATTAGATAATTTACAAAATATTATTTTCCTTGAAAGTACTCTCTGTTACTCTGTTCCAATCTGATGCAGTTTCTCTCTAGGCCTACTCAGTTCAGTTCAGTTCACTCACTCAGTCGTGTCTGACTCTTTGCGACCCCATGAACTGCAGCACGCCAGGCCTCCCTGTCCATCACCAACTCCCAGAGTCTACCCAAACCCATGTCCATTGAGTTGGTGATGCCATCCAACCATCTCATCCTCTGTCGTCCCCTTCTCCTCCTGCCCTCAGTCTTTCCCAGCATCAGGGTCTTTCCAAATGAGTCAACTCTTTGCATCAGGTGGCCAAATAAAAACCTGCATCTAATTTTTCTCTTTTGGACCCATACTTCATTGCCCCTGACTTCAACACTGCATGGGATTTCTAATTCATCAGCTTTTTCATGCTTCTGTTTTGCAAATCTCCTGGTATTTTTGTGACATTTCATAGATGAGCTGTAGGCAATTGTTTTACAACCCTTCCTGCTCTTTTCCCCCATCTGCTTTCCATTATACCAAATGCTGTAGATATCTCTCATTGACTGAATACTTCTCTTTTTTAATTTCTCTTTTTACCTGTCTTCATTTTACCTGGGGTTTCAAAATGGAACAGAGAAAAATACATGTGTATCTGCTGTATAATCTGCTGCATTTAGGTAGAACTCATGCATTCTCTGTCTTCTCTATCTCTTTCTCTATCACTATTATCTAAAGCAATAGTTTTAAAGAAAGGATTCACATCAAAATCACATGGGGAAACATGGAAACTTATATTCCCATATGTAACATAGATAGCCAACAGGAATTTGCTGTATGGCTCAGAAAACTCGAACAGGGGCTCTGTATCAACCTAGACTGGTGGGATGGGGAAGGAGGTGGGGGAGAGGTTCAGGAGGGAGGGGACGTATGTATACATATGGCTGATTCATGTTGAGGTTTGACAGAAAACAGAAGAATTCTGTAAAGCAATTATCCTTCAATAAAAAAGAAATAAATATTTAAAAATCACATGGGGAAGATTTTCATATCCTGTGGGACCTGGACATTATAGTTTTATATAATTTAGTTATTTGTGTGCACAAACTTAGCAAAACACTACTGATTCTGGTTATCTGATAGCTAATTCAGGTCATTAATAATGCGACTGTGCATTTGTAACTGGACTTACATTTTAATACATGTTTTCATATATCATCTCATTTGATACTCCCAGCGGCGCCTATTTTTCTTGCCTGTCCAATAGTTAATATCTTTACTCATTTCTTTCTTCATTGTACAACCACATTTTTTTCAATATAGTTAAGAAAGGTAGTTCTCCACAGTCCCTGCGAGTGATGATAAGTGACTAAGGCAAGAATTGTCCTTCTCTAGTGAATGAGCTATCCATAAGTGTGCATTAAAAACCTGGTGAATGAAATGAGGGTAAATAACAGATTTCCACAGAATAAGCATTTTTCTTTTCTGGTAAATATAATTGGGTTAAGGTGATGCAGGGGGCCTCCTTGATGGCTCAGTGGTTAAAAAAAAAAAAAAAGAAAGAAAACCTGCCTGCCAGTACAAGAGAGGTAAGTTCAATCCCTGGGTCTGGAAGATCCCCTGGAGAAGGAAATGGTGACCCATTCCAATATTCTTACCCCAGAAATCCCATGGACAAAGGAGTCTGGTGGGCTACAACCCATGGGGTCGCATTTCTTAGCAACTAAACAACAACAACAAAAATGATGCAACTGTTCTTGCTGTTGTCATATAGAATCAACAGTAGTTTGTACTATAACTGCCATCATGAGATCATGAAGAGAAAGCCAAGACAGCAGCACAGAAGCTTACCAGTACCTTCCATACCATTACACTCCAGCTATCTACTGGACTCTGCAGCTATCTACTACCAGAATGATTGATTGTTACATGAGTGTTCATAGTTTTAAAGGCAATGTGAATTGGATATTTTATTATTAGAAACCTCAAATCTCCTATTAAACACTCTCATTGATACTTACAAAAATACAGTACTCTAAAATACATTGCTTCCAGTTATCTCAATTTAAATCTGTGTCTATTCAACTTGATTTAAATATCTTGGATTCAAACTAAAGGGCATAGATGCTTCCCTTATGTTTCTTAATCATGGTTACTTGATCATTCTTGATAAACGGGAAGAATAAATGAGGCTATTTTTATGAAATGTATCTTTTCTGAACTAATAAGAAGATACCACTACTGCTATTTTTGAAACCAGAATATAAACTCCTTTGCCTTAGCTGACACCTGACAACCATTAAAGTGCCAGATGTCAATTGTTGTGTGGTGTTTTTGTCATAGTTTTACTTAATTAGCTGTTTTTATCTTATTGTACTTCACATCATGCTCAAATATTGAGAAAGTTCTGTGCCTGTGAAGAAGTGTTGAATTGTTCAGCTGATTCTATAAATTACTGAGTGTTGTTGGTGGGGAACATGAGGAAAACAGAAAAAGTGAAGTGCTCACAGCTCTGAACTCCTTGAACTGAAGTACCACTCCCTGAATCAAAGTAGAAATGTTTGAAGAAATTCTTAAGTGTCCTCCAGATTCAGTGGAATATTTGGAAAGTCAGGCTTTTTAATGAGAGCCAAACTTCTTAGTCTATGAATCCTTCCACCGATAGTATACTGCTTTGCATATCTTGTAGAGTAAATAAGTATTTGTTGTTATGATTCGGAAGCCTGAGTTTTTATGATATTGGTTGTCATGTCCTGTCCAGTTCAATTCAGTCACTCAGTTGTGTCCGACTCTTTGCAACCCCATGGACTGCAGCATGCCATGGAATTAACCTATAGGACACTCAACAGGGTTTTTTGATTTCATCCCTGTAACAGTTTTGATTTCCAGAAGCGTTCTTTATAGAATGACCCCCACATAAGATTCTGGTATTCTCACCAGGAAATATTTTTATGAAGAACTAAGTTTCTCAAAACAGATGGGAAGGCAACCCTATAAATGATACATTTATATTCATATTTGTATTTATTCATTCTTCATTAAAAATCCATTCAGTGATATAACTTATTAAATTTTGTGCATTTTACAGATTGCTACCCAGAGTCTAATAAGAGGAGATAGAGCTCCTTCTTTTTGTAAACCTATAATCTGATGGAAAAGGTAGTTCCTTCCTCACTAGAACCCCCAGTCTACTAGTGATAAGACATATACCAAAAGGATGGATTTATAGAAAGAATTAAAATTTGACTAAAGAAATCTTTAATGGCTTAGCTGAAAGTCTGGTGGTGGTGGTTGGCTTGTAGCAGTTGGTAAAAAATCTGCATACACTACAGGAGACCCAGGTTTGATTCCCAGGTCAGGAAGATCCCCTGGAGAAGGAAATGGTAACCCAGTCCAGTATTCTTGCCTGGAGAATCCCATGGACAGAGGAGCTAAAAGTCGACTATACCCTTCATTCCTTCTCTGCTTTTTCTCATGTTTATCCTTCCTTGACTCACTTGCTTATCTGTTCACCAGGGCAGCCTGAATGGCTCAGGTATGAAATTCCAGTTGTAGTTCTAAGCAATGGATGATATCCTGCCAGTTGTGAGAGCTGACTGCCTAATAGGAAGGCAGTCAGAAAACAACCAATTGTAGATGTGCTGTTTCAAAGGGAATGAGGCTACTACAAGAACACTTTATAATGTGACTGGGAAGGTTTCCTGAAGAAAGGTAATTAAGTTGGATCTAGAAAGAAAAGGAAGAGATTCCCAAAGTATATATTTATGTTGGTGGTGTCTCTTAAACCCTCTGACTGTTATTTGGCATCATCAAATGTGAATATCCCTAACCACAGTGTATGCCATAGAGCTAGTGAACAAGATGGATGTAATGCTCTCTTCAGTCTGACTAAATGTTAGATGGGCTTCTTCCTAACTACAAGCCTCTGAGCTCCCTCTTCTTAGAGAATTTCTGCCACCTGCCCCCCTTGACAGAGAAGGCAATGGCAACCCACTCCAGTACTCTTGCCTGGAAAATCCCATGGAAGGAGGAGCCTGGTAGGCTGCAGTCCATGGGGTTACACAGAGTTGGACACGACTAAAGTGACTTAGCAGTAGCAGCAGCAGCAGCAGCAGCCCCCCTTGAAATGCAGGTCTCCTCCCAATCACTTTCCAGTTTTACAAACCAACAATGTCTTTTCCAAGGACCTGAGAGTCATCCTTTTGAATCATCAAGAAAGTGCCCTTATCTCCTAGTCTCTGTGGGGGAGAGGGAGCCCAACTTGTATTAAGCAAAACCAGGTGGCCTAATTATATTGACCACCTTCCCCCTAATTCTCTCTTCCACTAGATTATCACAATGCTTAAAAACCTCTCCTGCCTTTTGTTTCCGTGGAACTGAGTTTAGTCTCTCTCCTATTTCTATCTGGTCTTAAACAAAATCTTCCTTGCCTACTTACTCCACTCCGTGCAAGTTTTCTTTGACATTAGCAAGCCTGGGTTGGAAAGAGAGCAGTATGCCTATAAAACCACAAGACTGAGATTCGATTCATGTGCCCTGCAGGAAAACTGCTAAAAATGCCTGCTCCTTAATTGGTACAGTTGTAAAAGGAGTACAAAAAATCCAAGCCTTATATATGTCATCAGAAACACTAAATGAGATCATGTTGTAAAAGCACCGTGTTAAGTGTCGTAGGCTTTGCACAAAGCAATTGTATCTGGCCTCAGCAGCTAATACAGAATTGAGAAAGTAAGGACATAATGGTTGACATATGGGCTCTGCATTCAGAAGACCTTTAGTAAGTTTTATAATCTTGCTTTTTCTCAGTTTCTCTAAATGAAAATGAGGATAATAGAACTTTGTAAGCTTGTGTAGAACAAAAGGACTTAATTGAGTGCTTGGAATAGTTTCTGGCAGATAGTCAGCATGGGTGAAAACATAGCATATGTACTGTATGTTCATAAATGTAGTTAGATCTTCCCTCTCCTAAAGGTGTCGGTGGCTTCTCAGTGTTTTGGGTTTAAACCCAAAGCTTTATGTAAGCCATTCTCCCCGGTAACCTATGATCTAGTCAGAATGATGTTTTATACAACTTCACTCAGGTATAATTGATCTATAATAAACTGCATGAATTTAAATACATTTTTGATGATTTAAAATATTTATACATTCATAAAATCACCAAATCATATTCTGTTATATATTTTATTATTAAAAGAGTTGGATTCTGTGGACCTCATATTATGCTTTTGCATTACATTGGACTTCTTTTCTTTTTGTTTTTCTCCACCCTGTTCCAGAAATTTTCACCAGAATCCTTCTGAGATATCCTTAAATCAACTCATATGTTACCTCTTCAGAGAAGCTCTGCCTAACCTCAAGACTTATCTATCTAGTCACATAGCCCCCAAAATAGTTCATTCATACAATTTCTCAGAGTCTTGGCATCAAGAATTAATATTACATGACTATTTGATTCTTCCTGACTGGTCTGGAAGCTACATGGTAAATATTGTATTACCACAGCTGAGCATATAACCCTTTGGCACCTAATTGGAAATAAAGCTTCCTCAAGATTAATATTTGCCTATTAACTTTGTGTATAACATTTTGGCCATGTAAAGGTTTTTAATCTTTGCAAAGTGAACTACATCAACTTGCCTATGGAAGTACACTCATCTTTGCAGGCTAGGCTCTTTCCTATGATGTATACAGGATCTCATCCAGGAGGCTCTTTACACCACCTTCTAGGCTACAACCTGACCCACAGTGGGGAAAGTCTGCCCAGTGCCCACTACTGCAGTAGGCAACTGTCTGGTTTGCCTGGGACTACTAAGCAATTTCCTGGGACTTGAAACTTTCAGTGGTAAAATCAAGATGCATGCTCAGTCATTCAATCATGCCCCACTCCGTGTGACTCTGTGAACTCCAGTTCTCCAGGCTCCTCTGTCTGTGGTATTTCCCCGGCAAGAATAGTGTAATGAGTTGCCATTTGCTTTTCCAGGGGATCTTCCTGACCCAGGGATCAAACTCATAATTCCTGTGTCTCCTGCATTGGCAGGCAGATTCTTTACCACTGAGGTTTACCACTGAACCATCAGGGAAGCCCTAAATAAGTATGTAGGATGATGAAGATGAAGATTGTTAGTTGCTCAGTCATGTCTGACTCTTTGTGACCCCATGGACTGTAGCCCACCAGGCTCCTCTGTCCATGGAATTCTCCAGGCAAGAATACTGGAGTGGGTAGCTATTCCCTTCTCCAGGGATTCTTCTTGACCCAGGGATCGAACCTAGGTCTCCTGCGTTGCAGGCAGATAGATTCTTTACCATCTGAGTCACTTTGGCAAACCAGTATCACTCCCCACACAGGCTCTCCCAAAGGTACTCCTCTTTCAGTCATCTGCCTGCTGATCTCAGCAGCCTCTTTCCAGATGTGGAAGACTAATTAGAGTTGGAGAAAGAGAGAATCCAAGATTTAAATCGATCTGATCATTATCTTCCCTGAAGTCTATGCATATACCGTTAATCTGGTACATAATATACACTCTGTTGAATGAGTAAATGAATTCAACATTTTTAAAACATAAGGTAGATAAGCTTCTGCCATCAGATCCTGGGAACTCCCTGGAAAGTTACCCTGCATCTCAGCACTGAAAACACACAAAACATGTGAGAGTCATAGAATTCAGGGCAATGGATACTATTTTCCCTGAAAGAAAAACTCAGTAGGAGCTTTAGGAAGAGATTTAACTAATGGGACAGAGGATCCTGGTGGGCTACAGCCCATGAGGCCACAAAGAGTTGGACATGACTGAGCGACCAACAGACACACACACACAATTTATTAAACAACATATTTGGAAATTACACATAGAAAACATTCTCACTTTCCACAATAATTACACATTGCTCAATCTCCCTTTTTTCATTTCCTGACAACCATCACTCATAGAAACAGTTCTATGAGTTTGACTATTTTACATATTCTATAAATGAGGTATATATAATAATATGTGTCCATCTGTGACTGACTTATTTCACTTAGCATAATGTACCCATCTATGCTGCTTAATAGTATAAAGTTACAGTCGTACAAGATAAATAAGCTCTAGAGATCTGCTATACAACATGGTACCTGTGGTTAATAAACAGTCTTGTGCACCTGAGAAAAACTGTTAAGAGAGTAGATCTCATGTAAAGTGTACTAATCACCAAACAAACAAACTGAAAGAGGAGGGGACACAAGAATATTTTGGAGGTTATGGATATGGATAGATTTATTACCTTGATTATGGTGATGGAATCATGGGTGCACACATCCAAATTCACAAAAATGTACACATTAAATGCGTGAAACTTTTGTATATAAAGCATAAATCAACAGAGCTTGAAAAAGTAAGAAATCTTCTCTTGGACTCCAAACTTCAATATCTGTTTTTTATTCTGTCACTACACAGATGGAAACTTTATTGTCTGGGCCCCAGATTTTACCTCCTCAACTAGGTAAACCCTTTTACCACTGTACTTCCTTAATCCATCTACCTGCTATGCCTTAGGACTCTTGTCACAAACTCTTTGGCTTTTTCCAAATCAAAGCATGTGCTCTGTATGCATGCACTCACAGATCCAGACTTTGGTTTCCCATCTAGATTATATTATAAATTTTTGCTTTCCTTTCTCAATTACCGCAAATTCATATTTGGCCAGTATATCCACATGGATGTACTACTTGTTGATAACTGCCACCTCTTTTTATTGGTTCTCTGCCATACTAATTGTTAAACATTTTCAGCAGTAACAGTGATGCTACCATAGCTGATATTTCACAGTCTCTCTGCATCTTCCTCCTACTGTCATATTATAAAATTCAAACCCACTTGGGATAGGTAAATACAATGCTCACTAAGATATGTGCAGTTTACTAGACCTTGTTCTTTTTCACCAGAGAGATATATGAACATTAAATTATTGAGATAGGAATAGGCTGAAGGGAAAATAATTAGAAGAGGAAGAAAGCCCAGAAAACCAATCATTATCTTTGTATTCATCATGTCTTATATGTCTGAAAAATTATAACTACTCAAATACTTCAATGAATATATGAATCATGTGAGTACATGAATAAAGAAATGAAACTTGTTTAAAATAACCTTTGTCTCATTCATATTTGAATGTAGAGGTATCTCAGGGGTAATATCTAATTGTTTCATTATGTAGGAGAATGTTTCCTTATAGGAAGTTTTCTGGATCTAATTTTAATTCACGTCTTAACTACTGTTCTTGGATTTCTTCCTACCTCAAATCTTGTGAGAAATTGATAAAAAGCTTCTGCTTACCTGATCCCATCTCATGATGATTTACCATTCAGTTAACTTTGACCTCATTACTCAATTTCTTTTTTTCTGTTAGGTTTTATCTTCTTTCCTTTCCTTTTTCTACTTGAAGAGTTGTCTTAAAGTCATTAGATAAGAGCACATGGGAAGTTGAGATGGAAAGGGGTTGTTCACATAATGATCAATGTAGGGACTTGAGATTAACAATAGGAGATTGATTGTGTATTGCTATAGTGTGAAAATTAGTACATAAATTAGAGACAATAGGAGTCAACTTTCTCAGTGTTGAAGGAAGTTACAAATATAGAAAATGGGAAAACTAGAATGTACCATATCCATATGGTATTGAACTTAAACTGGAAATATCAGTGTGTGTGTAGATAGAGAGGACATAGATAGATATATGCATAGATAAATAGATAATTGATACAAAGGTGTATGTCATTGTTCAGCAGTCACTAAGTTATGTTTGATTCTTTGTGATCCTATGGACTACAGAACACCAGGATTCCCTGTCCTTCACCATCTCCCAGAATTTGCTTAATTTCATGTACACTGAGTTGGAGATGCTATCCAACCATCTCATCCTCTGTCGCTGCCTTCTTCTCATGCCCTCAATCTTCCAGCATCAGGGATTTTTCCAGTGAATTGGCTCTTTGCATCATGTGGCTTTAAGTACTGAAGCTTCAGCCTCAGCATCAGTCCTTCCAATGAATAGTTCAGGTTGATTTCCTTTAGGATTGACTGGTTTGATCTTTTTGCTGTCCAAGGGATTCTCAAGAGTCTTATTCAGCACTACAGTTCAAAAGGATCAATTCTTCGGCACTCAGCCTTCTTTATGGTCCAACTCTCACATTTGTACTAGACTACTGGAAAAACCCTAGCTTTGACTATATGGATCTTTGTCAGCAAAGTAATGTCTCTGCTTTTTAATACACTGTCTAGATTTGTTATAGTGCTTCTTCCAAGAAGCAAGCATCTTTTAATTCCATGGCTGCAGTCACCATTAACAGTGATTTTGGAGCCCAAGAAAATAAAGTCTGTCACTGTTTCCCCATCTATTTGCCATGAAATGATGGGACTGGATGCCATGATCTTAGTTTTTGGAATGTTGAGTTTTAAGCCAGCTTTTTCACACTACTCTTTCACCTTCATCAAGGGGTTCTTTAGTTCCTCTTCACTTTCTGCCATTAGGGTGGTGTCATCTGGGTATCTGAGGTTGTTGATATTTCTTCCAGCACTCTTGATTCCAGCTTGTGAGTCATCCAACCTGGCATTCGCATAATGTACTCTATATATAAATTTAATAAACAAGGTGACAATATACAACCTTGACATACTCCTTGTCAAATTTTGAACCAGTCAGTTGTTCCATGTCCAGTTTTAACAATTGCTCCTTGACCTGCATACAGGTTTCTCAGGAGACAGATAAGGTGGTCTGGTATTCCCTTCTCTTTAAGAATTTTCCACAGTTTGTTGTGATCCACACAGTCAAAGGCTTTAGCATAGTCAATGACACAGATATTTTTCTGTGATCTCCTTGCTTTTTCTATGATCCAATGCATGTTGGCAATTTGATCTCTGGTTCCTCTGCCATTTTTAAATCCAGCTTGTACATGTGGAAATTCTCAGTTCATGTACTGTTGGAGCCTAACTTGAAGGATTCTGAGCATTACTTTGCTAGCATGTGAAATGAGCACAATTGTACAGTAGTTTAAGCATTTTTCGGCATTCCCCTTCTTGGGTATTTGAATGAAAAAACTGACTTTTTCCAATCCTGTGGCCCCACTGGTGAATTTTTCAAATTTCCTGACATATTGAGGACAACACTATAACAGCATCATCTTTTAGGATTTTAAATAGTTCAGCTGGAATTCCATCACCTCCACTATCTTTTTTTGTAGTAATATTTCCTAAGGCCCATTTGCCTTCACATTCCATGATTTCTGGCTCTAAGTAAGTATATATGTGTATACATAGACACCCTGACTCTGTACACTTACAGAGCCCACATGTGGTAGTATCCCAATTTCAATAATCACAGCTGGTACCAGATTTTTTTTTTTTTAATATTATGATCTACCTAAAAGGAAGAAAAGCTTTTGTAGAAATAACTGATTCTATGTCTAGTATATGTAAAACAGGGCATTATCCTAAAACATCTATTGTGCCAGAAAATAAGGTTCTCAAATATTATTGTGGGCATGAGATGCCTAAAGACACAGGAACCAGGATGAAGGACCTCCTAACAAATCTAAAACATTTTGGTATCGAAGTAAATAACAAGTATAACCCATTGAATAGAATAGGAATCCATGACTCCATACAGACATAAACATATTTACATATTAAAATTTTGGTGAGAAAAAAGATGTCTACATATTTACAATGCATTTCACAAAAATGCTTATAATTTAAAATGGAAAATGAATACCTTTATAGTAGATAAGATGGGTTGACTCTATCTTAGATTAATAATCAAAGTCAATATCACCAATAAGAGAACACACTTAAATTGTGTGACACATAATAGGATCAAAACAAAACAAAACTCAGCATTACTATAACACTATTCCTGCCAGAGGTGTATGATCTAAATATAATTGTGAAACAACATCAGACAAACCAAACTGAAGCATATTATATAAAATAGCTTCTATTCTTCAAAAGGTTTAGAGATTAAAAGAAAAAAATCAAAACCTGTCCCAGATTGAAGGAGATTAAAGGAACATAGCAACAAAATGCAAAAATGTGATACTTAACTAGATCTTTGTGTTAAAAAAGACACTGTGAAAATTAGCAAAACTTGAATGAGATCTAAGGAGTATTTAGTGACAGTACATCAGTGTTAATGTCCTGCCTTTGATGTTTGTATTGGGTAATGTGAGAGAATACCTCTGTTTATAGAAAATATGCACTAAATATTCCAGTGCAATTAAGTAATATGCAACTTATGCACAAATTGTTTCAGAGATAAAACCTTCCTTATATATACAACATTTCTGAAAGTTTGATTTTTTTTTCAGACTTAAGAAAAGCAATTTTTAAAAGAAACATTTCTAGGTGCTCCTTTTTCCTGCCTCTCTTGAGTTGACAGGTGGTCCCAGATCATCTTCCTTTAACCTTCCCTCCCCATTTCCACAGCCATTTAGGTGTGCAGAACTTTTAAGTAAAATCTGAGATGGACAGCACTAGGCTGGAGAAGGCATGATTTCAATGAACCATGATATGACCTAACTCAAGTTTTGATCAAATGGACATTGTAACTTTGGAAAAAGTTCCTATTGGTAAAATTTTCTTCTGAATTCTGCTGGCTAAGAGTCTTCTGGATCCCAAATCACCAGGTTCTCCTTGCACTCCTGTTTTCTCTGGCACACATCCTCCTAATAGGTGCACGTCTTTATGTAGATATCCACTGCAGTATGGGCTTCCCTGGTGGCTCAGTGGTAAAGAATCTCCTGCTGATGCAAAAGACATGGGTTTGATCCCTGGGTCAGAAAGATCCTCCAGAGAAGGAAATGGCAACCAGTTTCAGCATTATTGCCTAGGAAGTCTCATGGACAGAGGAGCCTGGGGCACTATAGTCTATGAGGTCACAAAAGTGTTGGACAGGACTTAAGGACTAAACCCCAATCGTATCAGTATTTCAAATGCAAACCTACTGTGGATATCACAGAGTGCTCCTTTATTATAACGAAAGAACCCACTAACATGTATACTTGAATATTTCTACCCCACAAAAGAATTTTGTAGTCAGGTTCCAAAATAAAAGCACCTTCCATCAACTCTCCAGCTAATATTCACTGTAAAATGTAACAACACAGTGAGAATGTGATAAAATGTGGTCAAATTAAGTTAATGTTGAGAGTAAACCTTAAAAATTTTCATCAAAGGAAAGATAATTATAACTATGTGGGGTGGTAGATGTTAACTCTAGACTTATTGTGTTAATTGTTTTGTAATATAAGTAAATATTGTATTTACTCATTATATTTTACATGAAACTAATGCACTGTATGTCAATTATATATCAATAGAATTTTTATTTAATAAAATTAAAATATTAAATTGGTGTATTTACCAATTTAACTGCTAGATATATTCTAAATTCAGAAGCACACAGACTGGATGTATGAGATGAGCTTTTTCCCAGCTTTACTGAGATACAATTGACGTATGACATTATGGAAGTTTAAGGTATACAATGTGATAATTTGATTCATGTATATGGTGTGAAATATCTACCATAATAATGTTAGTCGAAACATCCTTTACTTCATATTATTACCAATTTGTCATTCTTATTGTCATTGTGAGAAAAATTTCTACTATCAGAGCAACTTTCAAGTACACAGTATAGTATTGTTAAGGAGAGTCATTATGCTGTACAATAGATCCCTGGAATTTATTGAAGTATGGATATTCTTTTGTCTGAACACATGATAAAAGACTTAGCTCTCTGAAGGAATCCGTCTATTCAGTGGATTTGTGATTTTGCTTATAAATTGAGTAGGCAAGCTGAGATAATTTAAAATAGTCAATCAATATTTTCTAAGATTTACTCATAGATTGTTTGGTATGTGAATTAATTCATCTCTGGGTTTTCAAGTTGCTTAACTTTGACCCTTTCAGCTAATGAAATGCAAACAAGCATGCCATCTAATTAATGAAGCCATTTCTCTTGTGAATATAGATATTTCTCTAAATCTAAGATCAATGTTTTTGTAGGCAGGCATTCCAGATAAAGTTTTACTCCTAGCATTATTACATGAAATAATTTAGACAATGTGCATTTGGCATTATATTTGCAAGAATAATAGTTGCCTAACTCTTGTTTAAATTAATTCTTAGAATTTTATCAGTATAGTCTGGTATAATTGGCAGCACTAAGATATAACATCTTTTATATCCAGTTTGGAATAATTATGGACTGAAAAATTTAATGCAGTCCTGATTTTGTCAATGATATATAACTAGAGTCTCTTAAAAGTTGCAATAATACAAGACATGTGAAAAATCAAAAGGATGTAAGTGCCTTAACTTAAAATGATAATGAGCGTGACAGTTTGCTGAAGTAGCTATAAATCAAATGTACTACAGCTATAAAAAAAGAAAGCAGTACAGCATTTGGATAAGGTCCTATATTGCTGTTTCCCTATAAAAGCTGTGCATACAAATGAGAAGGCGGCATCCACATTGTCTTCAGGGAATGGTCTGCCCCTGAGCAGAAAAGATGATGGTGTAGAGTTGTTTTTGGAAAACTGTTCATCCTCATGTAGTAGGAACCAAAGCAAGGCAATAACATTTGGAACACATATGAAACCAGTTCAAAGTATGATAGTATGAGAACTGAAATCACAGAGAGCAAATGACATTGCAGGCTACAGAACTGAAATACGTTTTCCAATTTCATGTTTATTATCATTGACTGACTAAAGATTTTTCTTTAACGTAAAAGAAAAAATGTGGGTCTGACATAGCATTTTCTTCATGTTATCCAAGAAGAAACACAGTGTTAAGTGTATCTACTGACTTTTCCTTAAGGAGGTTACATAAATGAAAGTAAAAAATGAATCCACCACTGAAAAAAGCAAAGGAGTAGAAATCAGATTTTAGCAAAATTAAACTGAGTAGACTTCTGTTTGGTATTATGCTGCTACTGAATGGAATAAAACATTTTTTAGTTTGCATTGAAAAGATGTTAATTATAACTGATAAAAAATTAAGTTCAGCATGTAATTTACACAGTATTTTACAAATAATGAAAACTGTTTGGTTATGGAGCAAAGATATAAATTCAGGAAATAGTTAAGGACACTAATATTCATTTTAGTGCAATTTTTATTTTGCACAAAAATTAATATCCAGTTTTTGTCTATGAGTCACTGACAACTATTAGTGTCCACGTGGGTCAAACCTGAACCACATCAAGCCTAAAAGATGATTTAAACAAAACACAGCACTGGATTCATCTCAGCTGAGAAGTCAAGACTGTAGCTGAAAAGACAATGGCAGGAGTCAGATTATCACATGGCAGTGGGAGGTCCTACTTGATGGTCCTAGGACAGTCATCTATACAGTTAGGACTCTGAGTTAATGTTATCAGATCAGATCAGTCACTCAGTTGTGTCCGACTCTTTGCGACCCCATGAATCGTAGCACGCCAGGCCTCCCTATCCATCACCAGCTCCCAGAGTTCACTCAGACTCATGTCCATTGAGTCAGTGATGCCATCCAGCCATCTCATCCTCTGTCACCCCTTCTCCTCTTGTCCCCAATCCCTCCCAGAATCAGAGTCTTTTCCAATGAGTCAACTCTTCGCATGAGGTGGCCAAAGTACTGGAGTTCCAGCTTTAGCATCATTCCTTCCAAAGAAATCCCAGGGCTGAAATGGACTGGTTGGATCTACTTGCAGTCCAAGGGACTCTCAAGAGTCTTCTCCAACACCACAGTTCAAAAGCATCAATTCTTCAGTGCTCAGCCTTCTTCACAGTCCAACTCTCACATCCATACATGACCACAGGAAAAACCATAGCCTTGACTAGACGAACCTTTGTTGGCAAAGTAATGTCTCCGCTTTAAGGGCCTACGTCTGATAGATAGAGTGCCTGATGAGCTATGGAATGAGGTTCATGACATTGTACAGGAGACAGGGATCAAGACCATCCCCATGGAAAAGAAATGCAAAAAAGCAAAATGGCTGTCTGGGGAGGCCTTACAAATAGCTGTGGAAAGAAGAGAAGTGAAAAGCAAAGGAGAAAAGGAAAGATATAAACATCTGAATGCAGAGTTCCAAAGAATAGCATGAAGAGATAAGAAAGCCTTCTTTAGTGATCAATGCAAAGAAATAGAGGAAAACAACAAAATGGGAAAGACTAGAGATCTTTTCAAGAAAATTAGAAATACCAAAGGAACATTTCATGCAAAGATGGGCTTGATAAAGGACAGAAATGGTATGGACCTAACAGAAGCAGAAGATATTAAGAAAAGAATGCAAGAATACACAGAAGAACTGTACAAAAAAGATCTTCACGACCCAGATAATCATGATGGTGTGATCACTGACCTAGAGCCAGACATCCTGGAATGTGAAGTCAAGTGGGCCTTAGAAAGCATCACTATGAACAACGCTAGTGGAGGTGATAAAATTCCAGTTGAGCTATTCCAAATCCTGAAAGATGATGCTGTGAAAATGCTGCACTCAATATGCCAGCAAATTTGTAAAACTCAGCAGTGGCCACAAGACTGGAAAAGGTCAGTTTTCATTCCAATCCCAAAGAAAGGCAATGCCAAAGAATGCTCAAACTACCGCACAATTGCACTCATTCCACACGCTAGTAAAGTAATGCTCAAAATTCTCCAAGCCAGGCTTCAGCAATATGTGAACCGTGAACTTCCTGATGTTCAAGCTGGTTTTAGAAAAGGCAGAGGAACCACAGATCAAATTGCCAACATCAGCTGGATCATGGAAAAAGCAAGAAAGTTCCAGAAAAACATCTATTTCTGCTTTATTGACTATGCCAAAGCCTTTGACTGTGTGGATCACAATAAACTGTGGAAAATTCTGAAAGAGATGGGAATACCAGACCACCCGATCTGCCTCTTGAGAAATTTGTATGCAGGTCAGGAAGCAACAGTTAGAACTGGACATGGGACAACAGACTGGTTTCAAATAGGAAAAGGAGTACGTCAAGTAGTACTACCAACCTAGATAGCATATTGAAAAGCAGAGTTGATGTTAAGATACCTGCAAAAAACATATATGTCTTTGGCTTTCTTAGATTATGGCAGTTATCTAAGTTGTTTCATCTGGTAAACATTTATTGAATACTCGCTATTGGCAGGTATTGTGAAAAATAATGTGATATAGCAGAAATCAAGGTAAAAATTATCTTGGCCCATCAGAGTTTATAGTTCAGTTCAGTTCAGTCGCTCAGTCGGGTCTGACTCTTTGCGACCGCATGAATCTCAGCATGCCAGGCCTCCCTGTCCATCACCAACTCCCAGAGTTTACCCAAACTCATGTCCACTGAGTCGGTGATGCCATCCAACCATCTCATCCTCTGTCATCCCCTTCTCCTCCTGCCCTCAATCTTTCCCAGCATCAGGGTCTTTTCAAATGAGTCAGCTCTTTGCATCAGATGGCCTAAGTATTGGAGTTTCAGCTTCAACATCAGTCCTTCCAATGAACACCCAGGACTGATTTCCTTTAGGATGGACTGGTTGGATCTCCTTGCAGTCCAAGGGACTCTCAAGAGTCTTCTCCAACACCACAGTTCAAAAGCATCAATTCTTTGGAGCTCAGCTTTCTTAATAGTCCAACTCTCACATCCATACATGACCACTGGTAAAACCATAGCCTTGACTAGATGGACCTTTGTTGGCAAAGTAATGTCTCTCCTTTTTAATATGCTGTCTAGGTTGGTCATAACTTTTCTTCCAAAGAGTAAGCGTCTTTTAATTTCATGGCTGCAGTCACCATCTGCAGTGATTTTGGAGCCCAAAAAGTAAAGTCTGCCACTGTTCCACTGTTTCCCCATCTAGTTCCCGTGAAGTGACGGGACCAGATGCCATGATCTTAGTTTTCTGAATGTTGAACTTTAAGCCAACTTTTTCACTCTCCTCTTTCACTTTCATCAAGAGGGTCTTTAGTTCTTCTTCACTTTCTGCCATAAGAGTGGTGTCAGTTATATGGTAAGTTTATAGTTGGGGAAGGCCAAAGGAAAAAAAGTACAACATGGAATAATAAGTGCAGTAAGAGTACAGAAGATTGGTGATTTACCAATCTTAGGGATGGAGGGCATCTGGTCAAAAATCCTGCTGACAGTTCTTTAAACTATGTACATTGGCAGTGTCAAGGTGAAGTTTAACATATTTACCATTTCCATGATTATTTTTGTGTCAGTAAGCTCTTGCTATGCAACATGCCACCTTAAGATTTAGAGACTTGAAAAAGCAACCATTTATTTGCTCACAATTCTGTGGGTCAATCAGGTGGCTCTTCTGTTCTTGGGCAGCTTGTCTCAACTACTGTCAGCAGTCAACTTGTATGGGACTAGACACTCTGTAGCAGCTGTATTCACGTGTTGGCATCTTCAGCTAGGCTTGCTGGAGCATCTACAATGACTGGTCTCTGATCTTCTAATAGGCTAGCTTAGGTTTGTTCATATGGTAGCAAAATCAAGAGAGTGAGGCCACATTTGTAAGAACTATTTAAGCCTCTAGATATATGAAATTTACTGACACTCCACCTTGTCAAACAAGCCCCATGGACAAGCCCAGATCCAAAGGATAAAGAATCAGACTTTTTCACTTAATAGGTAGATCTGCAAAGTATTCTCAATTGCACTTTGTTAAAAGAGAAAATAACTTTGCAGTCAGGACAGTTTTCTTGATAAAACTTTTAGACTCTCCACTAATTTAGGATGAAGTTTAAATGATTAAAATTGACTCAAAGTATTTTTCCCCAGTATATACCACTCAACCTTGTTTTCCACTACTCCCTAGTATTAAAACTTTAGACAGAGACTTACATAAAATTCCCTTTAAATTCTCTCTGCAAGTGAGATTTGCTCATCCTTCAATGTTTAGCATAAGGTCTACTTTATGTTCAGGTTTTTCTTATTCTTGTTGCTGTTCAGTCACTAAGTTATGTCCAACTCTTTGCAACCCCATGGACTGTAGCACACCAGGTTTCATTGTCTTTCACTAACTCCCGGATAGTGAATCTTTCCGAGCATCAGGGTCTTTTTCAATGAGTTGGCTCTTCGCATCAGGTTGCCAAAGTATTGGAGCTTCAGCTTCAGCATCAGTCCTTCTGATGAATATTCAGAGTTGGTTTCCTTTAGGATTGACTGGTTTGATCTCCTTGCTGTCCAAGGGACTCTCAAGAGTCTTGTCCAACAACACAGTTCAAAAGCATCAATTCTTTAACAGTCAGCCTTCTTTATGGTCTAACTCTCATATTTGTACATGACTACTGGAGACACCACAGCTTTGAGTATATGGACCTTTGTTACTCTGAGTGAAAATGAATGTGGCTCAAGGCCAAATCACTTGTATACAAACTGTTTTCAAAAGGGTTATCTGCTACTGAATTTCCTCACTTCAGACAGTACCTATTCACTGCAGCACAGACTGTTGCTCTTAATCTTAAACTCACTAGGATCTTATCTAATTACCTCTTTAAAGTTTATATTTTTTCCATAATTAGAAGCAAATCCCTTGAAGATTAGAACTCTTTATTTTATGATTTATCAGTAGTTTTTGTTGAGTCTTTTAAATGCAGGTAAATTTAAAGTATGCTTCCATAAAATACTAGATATGATTTTTCATCATTTATTATAAAAATATGCAAAATGAGATATCTATTACATTTTCATTTACCTCAAAATAAGTTACTTTTCTCCAAATATTTTTATTTTCAGCTAAGGAGCCCAAGTTAATCAGTTTAGTAAATTATATGGCTTAAAAGAGCAGAGAATAAAAATTGGTAAAACATGGGAGTTGGCCAAATGTGACAGATAAGGAATCAATAGCCATTAAGACACTTTCAGCAAATATTCTTAATGATTATACCATTTTCTTCTTTGAAAAATCTTTGGTGCATTCATTTATGACATCTGTTGAGAATCTAGGGCACAGTAGTTCCTGTGTATTCTATTCACAAAAGCAGATACCTAGTGTCTAAAGCAAGTCTAAAGGTAAAATAATAACACTCTGCAAAGAAGTATGAACTTCCCCCCCATGTGGATATCAATGTTTCTAACTTTTTGTTGCATATTGGCATAAATGTGTTAATAATATGCCAGAAAATCTGATTGAAAGGGAAAAAGCAGCTAATTTTCTCCGTGCTTAGCATATAAAATACCAAGCATATGAATGCTTTGAAATATTTTAATCCTTGAAAATTGCTTTAACATCAGCCTGTTAGGCAACGAGTAGATAGCAACTTTTTATCTACTTTCTTTTATTTGGATAAAAATATCACCTGTCTTTCCATTTGAGTAAAAATCCTGAACTGAAGAGCAGGTAGCCTGCATGTCCGATCCAACCTTTTTTATATAGGCTCTGTGACCTGATCTATATAATGGCGACATGAATACCAGCCTCTACCATTGTATGAAATAATGAGAACACAATCAAATAAGACACATGAAAATTCTTTATAAATGGAAAATGGTAGGAGGAAATTGCATTATTACAGTACTACAGCATATTAATAATGAAGTGTTGTTCCCCCATTCCCTATTAAAATGTGTCGTTCTAGATAATCCAATGATTGGCTATGTAACCTTTAGCAAGTCAGTCACTTCATCACAGTTTTCTCATTCTGTAAATGAGAGTGCTTTACTAGATGATATTAAGGTCTTTTCTATCCTTTAAAATTCTGTGATAAAACAAGTTAAAAAAATCTATTATGGAATGCTGTTTGAGAAAATAAAGAAATAATGTAAGCTTCCTCTCATTTAACTGATGCCTGTTTGCAAAGTTATATTTATGGATTTGATCATATTTATAATTTTGATTAATTAGGTTAATTACTTCATCTTTGATCAATTAACTAACTATATAAGCAATTAGATTAGCAATTAAATCCAAGTTCTCATAGTGGCCTAAAATGTCCTTTATTATCTGGCTCTTGGCTATATTGTATAAGGGTTTAAAGATGCCTCCAAATTATTTGATGCTTCTTCCTCTGAGAGACAGGGTCTATATCCTCTTCCCTTGAACCTGAATGATTTCTTCAAACAATAGAATACTGAAATGATGCTACCTGACCTCAAAGGCTGGGCCATCAAAGTCCATACCACTTCTGCTCAGATCATTCAAAATGCTTCTCTCTGGATGTTTCCTTTTGGAACCCTTCTTAGAAATCAGCCTCCTTACCAAGGGATGCCCAAGCCACATGGAGGGGGAATATGCCTATACTTTGGTCAACAATCCCACCAGGGCTCAATTCTTTTCAGTCCAGGTTCCAGACATGAGAGTAAAGAAGCATCCAGATGTTTCTAAAATGAAGGCCCAGACATAGTGGAGCAGAGGTAAGACATCTCTGTTATCGCCTGGCCAAAACCTTGACCTGCCAACTTGTGAGCATAACAAAATTCGTATTGTTTTACACCACTTGCTTCGGGCTGCTTTGTTAGGCAGCCATAAGTAACCAGATCGGTCTACCTCTTTGACATTCTCTCAGCTGTCATGCTCCAGGTACCATGACTTCCCTTGGTACCTGCACTACAAAAGGGTTTTCCTATCTGGGGCCTTTATTCTTGCTGTGCCCTCTGCTCAGAACCCTCTCTTATACAAACCCTTTCTATACCTAGGCATGGCTGTCTATCAATACTTAGAATCTTTGATGGCTCAACTAAATGGCTCCTCTTAAGAGAGGTTTTCCCCAAATCACCTTGCCGAAAGCAACCTCCCTACACACTATCCCTAGTGCTTCCATTGTCTAAAATTGCCTTATATATCTATCTGTGCATTTATTATTCATCTTACTCCTATAATATTCAGAAAGTTTTTGCCATCTTGTTCACAGGTATATGTGCAGCTCCTAAGACACTTTAAGTGAATAGTGAATATAATGTGCACAGGAAACATTTTTCCTAAAGTCTTAAACATATATTCTTAAGCCCAACACCAAAAAGTAGTATCAAAAGTCTATAATAGGACCCATACCTCTGAATTAGTAACATGAAATTCAAATTATTCCAAAGCAACTGTACTATGGACATTTTTTCAAGGGAAATGCTTTCTCTGTACATATGACTATTTCCTCATAAAATAATAGGATAAGACATTATATTGTAATTCAGAAAATACTATATCATGGATTCTTAACAGAAATTGCAACAACTTTTATATCCAATTAGGATAAATCACCTTAGATAGGAAAAGTATAACTAAGAAATAAATTTCCACTGTGTCTCGCCTCACTTCCATACTGATCTGTCTATGACTTTCATTTATTTTTTGTATACTTATAATTGATGATATGAATAATCAACTGAGAATCTTCCCCTTATATGAATAATCCCCTTTCTCTGTCTACTGAAGTCCAGATCTTCCTTATATTACTATTCTTCTATATTCAGCCCATGTAACCTAGCAACTACTGATCCTATTGTTACTATAGCTTTCTCTTTTCCCAAATATCATATAGTTGTAATTATATAGTATGTAGCCTTTTCATTCGGGCTTCTTTCACTTATCAATATACATTCAACATTTATTCCTTTTTTTTTTTTTTTTAGCTTAATAACTCATTTCATTTCTGAATAATTTTCCATTGCATGGATATACTGGTGATGGTGATTTAGTCGCTAAGTCGTGTCCAACCTGCAGCCCCATGGACTATAGCCCACCAGGCTCCTCTGTTCACAGATTTCCCAGGCAAGAATATCAGAGTGGGTTGCCATTTCCTTCTCCAGGGGATCTTCCCAACCCAGGGATCGAACCCACATCTCTTGCACTGCAGGTGGTCTCCTTCTTTGAAGGTAGATTCCCTGAGCCACCAGGGAAGCCCACATGGATGTACTAAGGTCTGCCTATTCATTCACCTATTCAGGGACATTTTGGTTGTTTCTAAGTGTTTTGAGACTATAAATAAAGCTTCTATAGATATTTTCATGCCAATCTTTGTGTGGCATGTTATATGGTTCTAAGTTGCTATGATGATTGTCTAACTAGTATACCTGTGTGAAAGTGTTTGACCCAGTACAAGCCTTCATTCACTCCACCATGGAGTGAACTTTCACCATGGAAGATGATCTTTCTGAAGTGTAAGCTTATCACTGTCACCATTATGCTGAAAGTTTTCAGAATGCATTCAGTGAAGTTTAAATTCTTAGCGTGACATCAGTGGACATTTATCATGAAATTCCAAAAGCTGCCTCCCAATTTATCCCAAACAACGGTGCCGCATGTGGACATAGTAAAGCAGACTTCCCAGGATGTAGCCCTTATTCCCCTGGTGTCTGTCGCTCTCTGGGCCAAGCATGCCCTTCTCTGTTTTGATTTCTTATTCAAACCTCTTGGTGTCCCTGAAGTCTTTGTTGGTTCCAAAAATAGCCTGTCTCCTCTCTACCCCATAGTATCGACCAGGTATACCTGAAATAATATCTACCCCAATACCTTGCAGTGTGACTTGTTTGCTCATCTCTCTCCTCACTGGATTGTGGCAGTGGTGTTTTATAGTGCATGTTTTATGGTAGTCTACTTAGGTTGGAGAATGAAGCATGAGGTGTTAGAAGGGGTACTGGATATATCAGCAGATCAGACTTTGAGTTTCAGCTTTACAACTTACTAACTTGTTGTGTAAGCTCTTGTAAGTTAATCAAAGTTTCAGAAACAAATTTTCATTTGAAACTTTACAGTATTGTTTTATGCTTTACAGTTACTGCAGGTTTTAATGATGTCTGTAGATTTATAAGTAATAAAGTGGCAAGCATGTGAAATATATCCAATGGATTTTCAAGAATAAAATCTTAAGATTATCATTATTAACAGTGTAAGTCCCATCCAAAAAAGAGAAAAAAAAAAGATAAATTATAATTATAAACTTTCTAAAGCTGGAAAAACCCCATAGAGATAATTTCATTCAGCTACTTAATTTTACAGATGAGGAAACTGTGGAAATAATTGGTTTAAAAGGGCTGCATAATGTCACAGGACTTAGCTGCATTAAAAGCAGAATTTAGCATGGCCAAAGGAAACAGTTAAAAAAGATTATGTTAAACAAAATGGGATAAATCTTGAAAATCAAGATTAAAAAATTTGTTTTACTTGTCTGGTTTCTTTACAATTTTAAAAGCAGATTTACTTTTCAGAGAAGATTCAATTCTGAGAAAAAAATTATTTCATGTTTTTATTAATGTGACCGTGGACATGATTGAACTTGTATGGGAGCCCTTCCTCATAAAGCAGACAGACCACTGAGACAGGGAAGCTGCCGTTTAGGAGTCCTGTACTGTGAAGCTATACATATAAAGTTTTATATATCTGAGTGCTGGATCATAGAAGAGCTCAAATCATTAAAGGAAATAGTAAATAGCCCCTACTACCACCCCATCTACCTCTCAGTTCAGTGCTCTCTCTCAGTCGTGTCCAATTCTTTCAGACCCCAGGGACTGCAGCATTGCCAGGCTTCCCTATCCATCACCAACTCCAGAAGCTTGCTCAAACTCGTGTGCATTGAGTCAATGATGCCATTCAGCTATCTCTATCCTCTATCATCCCCTTCTCCTCCTGCCTTCAATCTTTCCCAGCATCAGGGTCTTTTCAAATGAGTCAGTTTTTCTCATCAGGTGGCCAAAGTATGAGAGTTTCAGCATCAGTATCGGTCCTTCCAATGGATATTCAGGACTCATTTCCTTTAAGATGGACTGGTTGGATATGCTTGTAGTCCAAGCAACTCTCAAGAGTCTTCTCTAAAAACACAGTTCAAAAGCATCAATTCTCTGGTGTTCAGCTTTCTTTATGGTCCAGTTCTTACATCTGTACATGACTACTGGAAAAACCGTAGCTTTGATGGCAAGATAATATCTCTGCTTTTTAATATGCTGTCTAGGTTGGTCATAGCTTTCCTTCCAAGGAGCAAGTGTCTTTTAATTTCATGGCTGCAGTCACCATCTGCAGTGATTTTGGAGCCCAAGAAAACAGTCTGTCACTGTTTCCATTGTTTCCCCATCTATTTTCCATAAAGTGATGGGCCCCGATGCTGCAATCTTAGTTTTCTGAATGTTGAGTTTTAAGCTAACTTTTTCACTTTCCTCTTTCATTTTCATCAAGAGGCTCTTTAGTTCTTCTTCACTTTCTGCCATAAGGGTGGTGCCATCTGCATATCTGAGGTTATTGATATTTCTCCCAGCAATCTTGATTCCAGCTTGTACTTCATCCTGCCTGGCATTTTTCATGATATACTCTGCATATAAGTTAAATAAACAGTGTGAAAATATACAACTTTGACATACTCTTTTCGCTTTCCTGTTCCATGTCCGGTTCTAACTGTTGCTTCTTGACCTGCATACAAATTTCTCAGGAGGCAGGTCAGGTGGTCTGGTATTCCCATCTCCTTCAGAATTTTCCACAGTTTGTTGTGATCCACACAGTCAAAGGCTTTGGCATAGGTGATAAAGCAGAAGTAGATGTTTTTCTGGAACTTTCTTGCTTTTTCAATGATCCAAGGGATGTTGGCAATTTGATCTCTGGTACCTCTGCCTTTGCTAAAACCAGCTTGAACATCTGGAATTTCACGGTTCACATATTATTGAAGCCTGGCTTGGAGAATTTTGATGTTACTTTACTAGTGTGTGGGATGAGTGCAATTGTGCAGTAGTTTGAGCATTCTTTGGCATTGCCTTTCTTTGGGATTGAAATGAAAACTGACCTTTTCCAGTCCTGTGACCACTGCTGAGTGTTTCAAATTTGCTGGCATATTAAGTGCAGCACTTTCACAGCCTCATCTTTTAGGATTTGAAATAGCTCAACTGGAATTCCATCACCTCCACTTGTTTTGTTTGTAGCAATACTTCCTAAGGCCCACCTGACTTCTCATTTCAGGATGTCTGGCTCTAGTTGAATGATCACACCATTGTGGTTATCTGGGTCATGAAGATGTTTTCGTATAATTCTTCTGTGTATTCTTGCCGCCTCTTCTTAATATCTTCTATTTCTGTTGGGTCCATACCATTTCTGTCTTTTATTGTGCCTATCTTTTCATGAAATGTTCCCTTGGTATCTCCGATTTTCTTGAATAGATCTCTAGTCTTTCCCATTCTATTATTTCCCTCTATTTCTTTGCATTGATCAATGAGGAAGTCTTCTTATCTCTCTGTGCTATTGTCTGGAACTCTACTCATCAAGTTTTATCCTTTGAAAGTAAAACCCTGAATCCAAATGCAAAATAAACATCTCATGGGAGAAGAACACTTTCAAGTGCAGAAGGGTCAAAATAGAAAGATGGTGGCAAAAATCAGACAGAAGAAATGGAACCTTGAAAAATGTATTAATGTGGAGAAGGGATAAAATAACTATTAAATTGACTGTGGAAAAGCTATCTGCTAGGAAAATAATATATTAATATAAGGTTGATAGCATAATGTTCAAGGAAATGGATTGATGATTTATGTTGGATTAATTTTTGCAAGTGATTTGGGAGGCTTGGAACAGCTGATTGGTGAAAAACAGAGGAGGAGGACAGAGGGAGAGAGATGCTTCACACCCTGAAGGAGCCCAGGGCACTTAATTGCTAGAGTGGGTTCAGGTGAGTGAGCCAGAGAACAGTGATCCATTGAAAGGAGAGTCTCGAGAAAGAACAAAAATGTAGTAGAAGCACAAGCGAAATAATCAGAATGTAAGTTTTTGAAGTAAGAAGTCTTCCATTTGTCCCTGGAGTTATTTGGAATAATGTCAAGTTTCTACCATAGGGGATATTCAGATTCAAATCACTTTCACTTAATTTTAAAAGACAAGGTGACTCTATGAAGGCCTTTGGTTCTCAGATTGTGCCTGCTTACTACTTGCTTTCTCAGTTCAAGGGAGTACTTTTCAACTCAACAGTAAGAGATATTCTTGAGAACATGAATGGGTATTCATTTCTCTGACCCTTACCCAGTGGTCATGATGCAAGTATTTTCTTTCAACCTCCAGAAGTGAGAGACTAGGAATATCGTGTGACTGGGTGAGAATGCAACTGTGCCTGAGGCTGGGGAGCACAGGTGGAGAGCCTCCTGCACAAACCAGATGTGTGACTGGGGACAGGCCACGGTTCCCAGTGCTCACTGTCCTGGTCCCAGCTTGGGCTTTCCAGGTGGCTCAGTGCTAAAGAACCGGCCTCCCAATGCAGGAGATGCAAGAGACACGAGTTAGACCCCTGGTTCAGGAAGATGCCCTGGAGTAGGAAATGGCATCCCACTCCAGTATTCTTGTCTTGAAAATTCCATGGACAGAGGAGCCTGGTGGGCTCCATGGAGCCGAAAATAGTCACACATGACTAAGCAACTGAGAACACACACACTTGTCCTCATGTTTAAGTTGAGGAAATGCAACCAGATTAATGGTTTTCAAATCTTTTTAAAATTATATATGCTGCATTATATGCTTAATAGATATCATTGCTCCTGAAAATAACAAGCACACAGAATTTAGATGGTAAGATTAAAATATGAATACTCTTTTTTTTGACAATTAAAAAGTGATGGTAGTTAATATTTGAGGTGGAAGGAAGTATGTTAAGGTAAAATTTGAAATTCTGCCAGAGTTCAGGAAAAAATGAGAAAATAATCCTATATTTTCAAAATATAAATTCTATTTTTGTTTATTTCAAAATGCAATTTGGAGGGGCAAGCACCAGCTTATGGGTTGCCTAACAATGAGGCATGCAGCCACTGACTCAAAAATAGCACAAGTAGTCAGGCTTAACCCGTAACACAGGTTATTTTCTGTCTCCTCCTATGTTTCATTTCACATTTCATTTTCAACTTTTAGTGCTGATTTAAAAACCATATAACCTTATTCTGTACTCATTCATCACCAATAAAAGCAATTTAAATTAATCTATTTCTTTTTGATTTGGGAGGCTTAGTAAGGACTATAGATGTAAGGGCAATACTGCAGGTTGTGGAGCAACATAGAAAGGGTTGAGCGGGGTCATCACTCATTCAGAAATAATTTTTATCTTCAGCTAAAATGTAATTGAATCTAAAGCAAAATTGCATGAAGACTTGAACGTTAGAAACCTTCTCACTCAAGAAACTCATTTCTTTAATTCATAATTTTGTCTCAACTCAGAAGTCTATTTTGTCCATATTGCATGGGTATCGAATAATGGAAATATGTTACACTTGGCACCTGCAAATCTAGATTCTAATTGTAAAAGTACAATGAGCTAATGTGTAACCTTGCACACATTATGAGACTTTTCTAAAATCTGCTTTTTGTCCTGTAAAATCTGTACTAATTCGTACAGAATAAGAGAGTTCTGTAAACCAAATAGATAGTTCTTTCAATAGGTATTCTTCATACTTCCTGCATGAACTAAAAGCACTGCTGTAGGCATGGGGGACACAGCGGGGACGGAGCAGATGTGATTAGCTCCCTTATGGGGCTCACATTCTAGTGAGTGAACACAGTCAATAACAATCAGAATACATCCAGTGGAGATTTCTTCTACCAAGAAACATCACAGATTAAGGGGCATGGAGAGACGTGGGAGTAAGGAAGTTTGATTATCAAGGATGATTGGGAACAGCCTCTGCAGTAAGGGATGTTTGGACACTAAAGTCTATTTTTTTTTTTTTAATTGCAGAAAACTGATTACAACTAGTTTTCAAGCGCCATTGTCACCGGTAATAAAAGTGGGAAAATTCCCAGGAGTGTGGGCCTGTTGCTCAGAAGCATTATACTCATCTGTTCAAACCATGACATCAAGATGCTCCCGTTCTCTCTCCCCATTGCTAGACTTCACTTTCTCCTGATTTTTCCTCACCCACAGGCTAGTTCTTTTATCTTTATTTTTTTTATATTCTGGCATAACCTTACAACTTGTTAATGCATACATGACATTTTTTTTCCAATAGTTCCAGGAAAAGTGTCAAGAGGGTTTTTCCCCTGGCCTGGCTTGAATCCGTTGTTCATTTCTAAGTTAATCATCATTGTTACTACTAAAAATAGTAAAGATGATTTGTAATTAAGATATTTACTTTTAGGGCTTCCCTGGTGGCTCAGATGGTAAAGAATCTGCCGTCAATGTGGGAGAGCTGGATTTGATCTCTGGATCAGGAAGATTCCCTGGAGAAGGGAACAGCAACCCACTGCAGTATTCTTGCCTGGTGAAACCTATGAACAGAGGGAGCTGGCAGGGCTATAGTTTATGGGGTCACAAAGAGTCAGACATGACTAAGTGACTAACACACACACACTTTTAAAGGTGATGCTAAGAAATATTCTTTAATATTTCTTTTCTTTTGTTCATTCAAGTTGTTTTCTCTACGTTGTATCATGGTCCTGAATTTCTTTCATCATATTTATAAATGAAGTGTCAGATTCATTATTATAGGTCTGTGTTGCCTTGACAGTTGTAACATTGGTTTCCACAGCAGGCCTCCTTAAATTGAAGTGTTGGAACTGTTTGTAAATAACCCAGACATTTTCAGGCAGGCAGTTCTCCTTCTAAGCAGCATTGGTGGAGAGTAAATAGGCAACACGGAGTTCAATTTTATTGTCAATTTTTGGGGTTGTTGCTGTTTAGGTGCCAATTTGGGTCTGACTCTTTGCAACCCCATAAACTGTAGCCTGTCAGGCTCCTCTGTCCATGAGATTTCACAGGCAAGAATACTGGAGTGGACTACCGTTTTCTTCTCCAGGGGATCATCTCAACCCAAGGATAGAACCCATGTCTCCTGTATTGGCAGGCAGATACTTTGCTGCTGAGGCCTTGTCAGTTTTGGAGCTATTATGGATACAAGTTTAAAAGCTTTTTTTTTTTTCTCAAGCATTACTTTTTGGTATATGTTCAAAGATCTGTTTTTCCTGAACAGAACAATTCTACATCATGGTTCAAATAAGATGCTGTGAAGTTTCACAATGAATAATTTGTAATCTCAAGTGTCAATTACACCTTTAGAAAAGCTATATTTCAATCTGTGGATTGAGCCATGGCTCAGGCAGAATTGTAGGAAATGCCATACCAAGTTGTCAAAGGAAACAAGGTCTAAAAACTGAACAGAAATTACCCGGTCCTAAAGGTGACCTGGGCTCAGCAGTACAGAATCTGCCTGCAATGCAGGAGATACAGAAGATGCAGGTTTCATCCCTGGGTTAGGAAGATCCCCTGGAGAAGTTCATGGCAACCCACTCTAGTATCCTTGCTGGAGAATCCCATGGACAGAGGAACCTGACAGGCTAAAGTCCACAGGGTCACAAAGAGTCAGACATGAAAGAAGCAACAGAGCACACACACACAAAGGTGACTAGGGCTTCCCTGGGGGCTCAGTGGTAAAGAATCCACTTGCCAATGCAGAAGATGCAGGTTCAATTCCTGGGTCAGGAAGATCCCCTGGAGAAGGAAATGGCAACCCATTCCTGGGAAATGGTTACCTTACCTGGGAAAGGTAACCCTTGGAATGGAAACCCAGGTAATGGAAAGGTAACCCTTGGAATGGAAACCCTTACCTGGGAAATCCCATAGTGGGCTACAGTCCAAGGGGTTGCAAACAAGTTGGACATGACTCAGCAACTAAACAACAAATTTGGGGGTAAAATACTTTATGGTATTTACTCAGCAGAGTTCACTTTGTCGAATTCTAATATGTATTTTGGTATTTGCTTGTTTTTTGTTTAGTCTTTAAGCATCATGCTACAGACTCTTCCAGAGAGCTTTTTTATTTATTTAGGAAACTCTCATTGCCTTAGTCTCAGGGCAGAATTTGTATTCTACATACCCAGGAAGGGGTGGGGCATGGTTCACTGGCTATGTAGCTGGTGGTCCTTGAACTCTGA
>NW_011494647.1:1184763-1185163 GCF_000754665.1 Bison bison bison | reverse complement strand
GATAGAACCCATGTCTCCTGTATTGGCAGGCAGATACTTTGCTGCTGAGGCCTTGTCAGTTTTGGAGCTTTCTATTATGGATACAAAGAGACACTGATGTATAGAACAGTCTTATGGACTCTGTGGGAGAGGGAGAGGGTGGGAAGATTTGGGAGAGTGACATTGAAACACGTAGAATATCATGTAAGAAACGAGTTGCCAGTCCAGGTTCGATGCGCGATACTGGATGCTTGGGGCTGCTGCACTGGGACGACCCAGAGGGATGGTGTGGGGAGGGAGGAGGGAGGAAGGTTCAGGATGGGGAACACATGTATGCCTGTGGCGGATTCATTTTGATATTTGGCAAAACTAATACAATTATGTAAAGTTTAAAAATAAAATAAAATTTTTAAAAAAAAAG
>NW_011494647.1:1183349-1184449 GCF_000754665.1 Bison bison bison | reverse complement strand
TTCCAAGGAGTAAGCGTCTTTTAATTTCATGGCTGCAGTCACCATCTGCAGTGATTTTGGAGCCCAGAAAAATAAAGTCTGACACTGTTTCCATTGTTTCCCCATCTATTTCCTATGAAGTGGTGGGACCAGATGCCATGATCTTTGTTTTCTGAATGTTGAGCTTTAAGTCAACTTTTTTACTCTCCACTTTCACTTTCATCAAGAGGCTTTTTAGTTCCTCTTCACTTTCTGCCATAAGGGTGGTGTCATCTGTATATCTGAGGTTATTGATATTTCTCCCAGCAATCTTGATTCCAGCTTGTGCTTCTTCCAGCCCAGCGTTTCTCATGATGTGCAAAGAAATGCAAAAAAGCAAAATGGCTCTCTGAGGAGGCCTTACAAATAGCTGTGAAAAGAAGAGAAGCAAAAAGCAAAGGAGAAAAGGAAAGATATAAACATCTGAATGCAGAGTTCCAAAGAATAGCAAGAAGAGTTAAGAAAGCCTTCCTCAGCGATCAATGCAAAGAAATAGAGGAAAACAACAGAATGAGAAAGACTAGAGATCTCTTCAGGAAAATTAGAGATACCAAGGGATTATTTCATGCAAAGATGGGCTCAATAAAAGACAGAAATGGTATGGACCCAACAGAAGCAGAATATATTAAGAAGAGGTGGCAGGAATACATAGAAGAACTGTACAAAAAAGATCTTCATGACCAAGATAATCATGATGGTGTGATTACTCACCTAGAGGCAGACATCCTGGAATGTGAAGTCAAGTGGGCCTTAGAAAGCATCACTACGAACAAAGTTAGTGGAGGTGATGGAATTCCAGTTGAGCTATTCCAAATCCTGAAAGATGATGCTGTGAAAATGCTGCACTCAATATGCCAGGGAATTTGGAAAATGCAGCAGTGGCCACAAGACTGGAAAATGTCAGTTTTCATTCTAATCCCAAAGAAAGGCAATGCCAAAGAATGCTCAAACTACTGCACAGTGGCACTCATCTCACATGCTAGTGAAGTAATGCTCAAAATTCTCCAAGCCAGGCTTCAGCAATATGTGAACAGTGAACTTCCAGATGTTCAAACTGGTTTTAGAAAAGGCAGAGGAACCAG
>NW_011494647.1:1170016-1183249 GCF_000754665.1 Bison bison bison | reverse complement strand
CAGACCACTAGACCTGCCTCTTGAGAAACCTATATACAGGTCAGGAAGCAACAGTTAGAACTGGACATGGAACAACAGACTGGTTCCAAATAGGAAAAGGAGTACGTCAAGGCTGTATATTGTATATTGTCACTGCCTCAGGTGTATCACTAATAGCTCGAGGAAGAAGAAAATACATGGGCAGGAGGGGTCCATCCCCTTGCTTTTAAAGCTGAGCATTGTCTGAGGTCAGTTGTCTTTGACGAGGTTCTTTAAAGGCTCAGGAGCAAATCCTTAACTATTCTGGCTCTTTCTAGGCTGCCTCTCTCCAGACTGAATGCCATCTGGATGTCTGTAATAGGTTAATTAGCTCATCTCTGGAGATCTTGATACATATTTCAAAGTACAAGGGATGTGTGAGAGCTGGAACAAGAAGGAACCAGGTCCTGTGACTGGTCTGCCTGCTTCGTGCCCAAGGCAGCACAAGACTCAGTGCCTAAGACCAGGGTAGAAGCCCCAGGTGGCGCAGCTCTCGGAATCCCTCTGATGGGTGAGGGCATCTCATGGGACACGCTCCTATTTGCTGTTCATTCCTGCCTCAGTTTTTTCAACTCTTTTCTCTTTACTTTCTGTGTGTTTTGTTTTTTACTCCTCATCTAATCTCTTGTTGATTCTTGAAGACTTTACAGATCAAAGGGTCCACTGAATGTCATGAATACCAATGACTCTTTCTCACCTAGTTCTTGGAGAACAAGGTATTCTACATGGAGGAGGGCGTTTGTTCATTGTAATGGAAAATAGTGAATGTACTCTTCCTGTTTGTGACTCACACAACTATCCCCTCACACATGTAAGCACACACATTAGAGTGTGCAGCAAAAGAGGGAGCTCATTACTAGGGACCTTGGGGGAGAAGCTTCACACAGCTCTGTGGCCAGTCTCTCTGAGAGTTTCTAAAGGCAGGTGTCTTGCCAACAGGAAGACAAATGTCCTTCAAAAATTCACATCTGCTCTACAACAAAAATTTCTACCCCTCTAATTAAAGTTATTTTGATCCTTTTTCCCATGTACTAATTCCTTGGCCTTTTTTGTAATAAGAGAATTTTTTTCCCTCCTCCTAGTAATGAAATTACTTTACACAACATCTTATATTACCTGCTACTGAATGTCACTTTACCAGAACTACTTCTAATTACAAAGCTCCCCACCACAGTATGAGAGATGGCCCTTTTTAATATGTTAATTTCTCCAGAATGTTTCTGAGGAGAGTACTTCTCCCCTCTCCCAATGTATTTTTCCTTTTAATATTTATTTATTGTATATTTGCTAAACACACAATATTGTGCAAAGGGCTGGAAAGAGAAAATGAGATCAAGTCCTTGTCCCTGGAGAGATTACATTATTGTAGAGGAAACAGATTAGAATCAAGTAAACAAAATATTAACAGATTTTTATTAATTATGTGAACAATCAGAGATTGTGATAAAGACATCAGGAGAGCATACTCTAGATAGGGTTGTTAGAAGAGAAGGTAACTTTTGGATTGAGATCTGAAAATAGGATGGAATCAACTATGGAAACAGTTGAGGAGAGAGCCTTTTCATAACCAGTGTACAGCAGATATAAGTCCCTACAAAATCACAAACCCTTGACATGTTCTTGAAAGCATAGAAGGTTTATGAAATAAAAGCACAAAGGAAAAGAAGAAAAATGGCATTAGGAAAGATGGCAAAGGTCTACAGAGATCAAATCCATCAAGCTATGATAATGAGCTGATTTTATTCTACCTGCAAGAGGAAGCTATCAAGGGATTTTTAAAGGGAGAGGGAGTACATTATAACCTGAATTCTGTTTTTAAAAATATATCTTTGTTGCTTTATGGGGGTTAAGTTTTAGGGGAATAAGAATGAAGCAGGCCGATAAGGTAGGATGCCCTTCCATTGGCTTATTCAACAGTGTAAGTCAAGAAGAGAGGCATCGCAGAAGGCAAGAAATAGAGCACACTTAGATATATTATTTGAATACAACAAACAGGACTTCCTGACAGATTAAATGTCAGTGAAAAGGAAAAGAAAAAGTCAAACATCACTGAACTATAACCTGCTCCTTGATCTCTATTATTGCTGTTTCTAAAGTAGTATAACTCCTCAGTGCCTTTGTTTCAACTTTAAAATGAGGAAATTTTTCTTACTTCATGAAGTTGTTACTAATTTCATATTAATGTATAATGGGGATTTAGAATGTTTCTTGACGTATAGTATCTGCTACATTAGTGTTAGCATCTGTTAATGTTGAAAATATATTATTATCATTATTAGTAGTATTACTTTAGTCAGATCAAAGCTGCCCTCTATTTTTCAGGTTTGTTTCAAATTTTTCTTTCTTCTCTTCCCTTCCCTGTGTCTCAGCACTGTTATGAAATTATTCTTTCCCAACTATTTTTTTTCTGACATTTCAATTTTGGCATTTTCTTCCTAAGGATAATAGGAAAACAGATTAAGCTTGTATGCTCAAGATACCATCTTGAATTGGGAGGTATTTATATATTTTTTTTATATTACCAAATGATATACACTACTCCTCAGCCCTGATGTGTAGGAAGTAAAAAAAAATATTCTGACCCAAGAAGTCAACACTCCCAGTAACTACATAGATTTATTTTTTGGAAACCATTCATCCTCACCCTAGTGAGAAATTTGGGCTAATCTCCCAGGACTGGGTTAAGATTGACATAGTGTTGAAAACAAGCAACATTATATGCAATATATTCACAAAAGCTTGATGTGTACAATAATTTTTAAAACAAGCAGGCATCAGAACAAAGATTCAGGTGTCTGAAAGAAAGTTTGAGTTTTGAGTAAACCTAGGGGTTGCCATAGGGCTGATAAAAATCAGAGAATGCTACAAAAGCTTCAGCACCAAGATGAGGTCAGCCGGTGGCACTGGAGGGGCAGTGATCACCTGACGCTTCTGAGTCTGGACTTTTTTTTTTCATTCTTATATTTTTACTTTGAAATGTTTATATGAGTACAGTGAAACTAAATTTTAGAGACACTGAATGTCATTTGGATATCATTTGTTGTTGTTCAGAAGCTAAGTCGTGTCTGACTCTGCAACATGGGCTGCAGCACGCCAGGCTCCTCTATCCTCCGCCATCTCCCAAAGTTTGCTCACAGTCATGCCCACTGAATCGGTGATGCTCTCTAACTGACTCAACCCTTCTCTTTTTGCTTTCACACTTTGGGTCAGAGTCTTTTCCAATGAGTCAGCCCTCTGCATCAAGTGGCCAAAGTATTGGAGCTTCAGAAGCAGTGCTTCTAATGAATATTCAGGGTTGATTTTCTTTTGGGTTGACTGGGTTGATCTCCTTACAGTCCAAGGGACTCTCAAGAGTCTTCTCCAGCACCACAACTCAAAAGCATCAATTAAGCATCTTTTAATTTCACGGCTGCCATCACTGTTGGCAATTATTTTGGAGCCCAAGAAAAGAAAATTTGTCACTGTTTCCACTTTTTCCCCTTCTATTTGCCATGAAGTGATGGGACCAGGTGCCATGATCTTAGTTTTTTGAATGTTGAGTTTCAAGCCAGATTTTCACTCTCTTCTTTGACCCTCTTCAAGAGACTCTTTAGTTCCTCTTCATTTTCTGCCATGAGGGGTATCACCTGCATATCTGAGGTTGTTAATATTTCTCCTGGCAATGTTGATTCCAGCTTTTGATTTAACCAGCCTGACATTTCACATAATGTACTCTACATGAAAGTTAAAGAAACAGGATGACAATATACAGCTTTGTTATACTCCCTTCTCAATCTTAAATCAGTCCATTGTTCCATGTCTGGTTCTAACTGTTGATTCCTGACCTGCATACAGGTTTCTCAGAAGACAGGTTAAGGTGTTCTGGTACATCTGTCTCTTTAAGAATTTTCCACAGTTTGTTGTGATCCACACAGTCAAGGCTTTAGTGTAGTCAATGAAGCAGAAGTAGATGTTTTTCTGGAACTCCCTTGCTTTCTCCATGATCCAGCATATGCGGCCAGTGTGAGGTCTGGTTGGTTTGCCTTTTCTAAACCCAGCTTGCATGTTTGGAAGTTCTACATTCACAAAGTGCTGAGGTCTTGCAATAATTTCCCTTTTGATTTTTCTGGAAGCATAATGCCTCCTTTGTTTACAGTTTTGGCTGCACTTGTTTCAACTAATACTACATCAAAGAGGGAAGAAACTTTTTAAATGCCTGTCCTCCAGGACACTGCTGTCACAGTTCATACTCTGCTCTCAAGCTATTACTGCAAGGGAAGCCCTGCAGTGCTGTCCCCCAGGGTCTGGAGAGTAGACTGCCTAGAGAGCAGGCACACTGCCCCACTGCGCTGCCCTCCCGCAAAAGGGGTGGCCCACCAGCATGCACCATGATTCACTGCCTGGACTTTGCACAGGCGTATGAAGGCAGAGGGAGAGGTAGAAGAGAGGACCTCTTTCTGCGTTTTTGCAGGTTTCTGGTGAGGTGAAAGTGCTAGAGTCTGGGTTTTAAGGCCACAATTCACGAATTAGTCAGCCTTGCTTCAAGTGCCTGCTATGGCGTACGTTTTATCATACTCTGCATCCCAGATATCCTTGATCAGTGCTTAACGCAGCATCTCCTCTGATATTTTATTATCATTTATACCCTCTGTTATGGTATTATTTTGAGTTTCTCCTTCCAAGATCCAATCCCATACTATTCTGCTTCATATTAATACATCTAGTGGTATCTGAAAACCTCAGATTACAGCAAAAAGGCACAACAAAACAATGTATTCCCAGAATATTAGCACATTCACACTGTTGTATGTGAAACTTGCACTCCCTAAAGCTCGTCACTTAGACTGAAACCTCTCAAGCCAAAGCTGCCTTTTCCAGTTCCACATATGGTCTTATTTTTCTTCATGTACCATGTATGCTGGGATTCTGCAGCTGTTGGTTATTATTGTATTCTATAAATGTCAAATAGATTAAGTTGGCTGAAAATGTTTGAATATCCTTATCAGATTTTTTTAATGATCATCTGTTTGATCATTTATTGGGAGTGCTAATGTTTCCAACTATATATTTATAAATGTTTCTCCCTTTACTCATGTTAGTTTTTACTTCATATATAGTGAAGGTGTATTTTTAGATATATATACATTTAGAATTATTTTGTCTTCCTGGTGAATTGACAGCATAAAGCTTCAGCATTATGAAATGCTTATGTTTACTTCTGACAATACCTCATGTTTGAAGTCTATATTCTCAGTATCAATAGACACTATGTTTATGATTAGCATTTTTATGATATTTTCCTATCTTTTTAAACTATCTATGATATTGTCTGTAATGACCATCTTTTGTAAACAGCGTGTAATTAGTTGGCTGTTGCTTTGTTATACAATCTGATAATCTTTGTGTTTTAATTAGGCAGCTTTGTCTAATTACAATGAATATAGTTTGTGGTTGACTATAAGATACTGTTTTGCCAAATGTTTTATGTTTGAGCTATTTCTATTCTTTGTTCCATGCTTCCTCTTTTCCTGTCTTCTCTTTGAATGTATACCTTTATTCAGGTTCCATTTTATCTCCCTAGCTTATGTTTTTATTCCTGTTTGCTCTGAAGATGACAATATGTTACTTTAAATTATTACTGTCCACTACAAACTAATGGCATTTCACTTACAATTTTTGAATTCTGCAGCAATATATTGATTATTAAATTTAATACTCCCACACCATCTTTTGTGCTACTTTGAAATTCATTCAATTTACACATGTGTTTTAAATCAAACTGTACATTATTATTCTCACTTTAAATAAGTATCCCTTATTTAAGTAATTTAAAAAGTAAAAAAAAAAAGAAAAAAAAGCCTTTTATAATCAATTACATATTTACCAGTTCTATCTTTCTTCATTCCTTTGTGCAAATCATGTTTCACCAATATCAAGGACCCCCTTTACCATTTATGGTACAGGTGGGCTTCCCGAGTGGCTCAAATGGTAAAGAATCTGCCTGCAATCCTGGAGACCCAGGTTCGATCCCTGGGTTGGGAAGATCCCCAGAGAAGGGAATGGTCACCCACTCCAGTATTCTTGCCTGGAGAATTTCATGGACAGAGGAGCCTGGCAGGCTACAGTTCATGGGGTTACAAAGATTTGGACGTGACTGAGCAACTAACACATACATACACACACACAGTACAAGTACGCTGGTGATGAATTCTCATAACTTTCGTCTGAAAATGCCTTTATTTGACTTCTATTTTTAAACAAAAACAATCCTGTGTTTAAAATTCTAGTCTGAGGTTTTTTTTTGTTTTTTTTTTTTTCAACATTGACGAAAAAACCATGACCCATTGTCTTATGGTTTATATTTTGATGAGAAACCACTCCCCCAGGAATCCTAATAATCTTTTTTGCTCTGTTACTTTCAAATTTTTCTCTTTGTTTTTGGTTCTTGTGGGGAGAGAGAAAATTAGCTAAGATGGCATGATCAGACTCTCTCGCCCCAGGTTTTGTAGGTAATGACTGTGTAGCAGCTGAGATCATTTATAGCATCGCACTTGCACGTCACGAGGTAGTCGCTAGGTCAAGGGCTACTTTGTGCTGCATACATATGTGAGCTCCACCTAGAAAGCGGTGTTATTACTGCTCTGTCAAGGCTGTGTCCATTGGGTCAGTCATGAGAGGAGTGAATACAGCATGCCTGCTGCTATGGCTGCTATGCCAGCGGGGAGAGAACGAGCCTCGGTTCCAATAATTCCTTGAGTTTTCCTCCAGCTTCCCCACTTTCACCTTGTCTACCTCAGGTTCAGCGAGCAATGTGAACAGCAAGACAACTGGCATCATGAACAAGATCAGCAATACAGTTTTCAGCAAAAGAACAATGATTTCCATAAGTTTGGTTTTCTTTGTGTTTATTCTGACTGATGTTGCTGTGCTTCACAGTTTTGAGAGTTGACATTTTTCATAATAATTGGAAAATTTTTTGCCATTATTTCCTCAAATAGTTTTCTGTTCCAACCTCTCTCTTTTATTCTGTAATCCCAATTATATTGTGTATATATTATATTACCTGATATCGTCTCATAGTTCACTAAAGATTTTTCAGCCTTTTCTCTTTCTATGCTTCAGTTTGGATAGTTTCTATTAATATTATTCTGTCTTCCAGTTCTTGAAGCTTAATACTCTTTACTTCTTGGGTTTTCTACCTGTTGCTGAACTCACCCACTAAACTTTTCATTTTAGATTTTATGTTTTTCAGGTCAAGAATTTCCAATTCTTTACTGATATCCTCCTATCTATGTACTATGTTCATATATTTCTATAAAATTTAAGAACATATCTATGATCTATCTAAAATCTTTGTCATAATTGCAAGATCTCTGTCACCTTGCTGTATGTTTCCATAAATTTTTATCCTGGTTTTGAATCATATCTCCTTTCTTCTTCACTTGTCTAGTAATCTTCTATCATATGATGCACATTGCATACACTATATTGTTGATTATATATATTTTGTTACCTTGTTTTGATTTGTTAGAGAATTACTTTATTAGTACATCAGCTCCATTTTTTTGGTTTTATTTTTTGGGTTTCTTAGAACTCCAATGTCCTAGTTGGACTCTCAGTTCAACTTAGAATCTTAGTTCATCTCATAGCTCCCCCTTATCTATTATTTGAAAAATCTATCGATAGAGAATCATCCTGAACATTAATTGCTTAACATTTCATGGAATAATCAAGACAATTCCTATGAAGATTTCTGGATCCCCTTCTCTGTGCAGCTTCCTCCTTCCTGGTCTGCCCGAAAGCTAGATATCATCTCAGTAACTCCAAATTCTCATCTCTGTCTTCTTAGCTCAGCAAAATGTTCTGCTTAATATAGGCTCCACTTCCCTGCACTGAGTCAGAAGCTCCTCCAAGCAGAAAATCAATGCAGTTGCAGGCCTAATCCCATGGATTTTTCTTGTGTCTGGAATCACAGATGTATACTGTCTATTGCTCAGTGTCTGAAACCAGTTGCTTCATACATTTTTCTCAGATTTCCTTTTTTTTTTTTTTTTATAGTGGGAGAACTTATCTGAAACTAGGAACTTAATCATGGATTAGAGAAGTTCTAAAGCTACTCTTCCACCTTATTTATCTTAGGATCTTTGTAAAGTGTAAAATCCCCTGTTACTTTTATGTTTCAGCCATTTTGTTATACATAACACCTCCTTGGAGAAGGCAATGGCACCCCACTCCAGTACTCTTGCCTGGAAAATCCCATGGACAGAGGAGCCTGGTAGGCTGTAGTCTATGGGATCGTGAAGAGTCAGACACGACTGAGTGACTTCACTTTCATTTTTCATGTTCATGCATTGGAGAAGGAAATGGCAACCCATTCCGTGTTCTTGCCTGGAGAATCCCAGGGACAGGGGAGCCTGGTGAGCTGCGGTCTATGGGGTCGCACAGAGTTGGACACGACTGAAGCGACTTAGCAGCAACAACACCTCCTTATAATAGTCAATAAATGTTTTCCTGGTCTTAAATGTTCACTTATTGAAAGATGTAACTCCTAGTTTATAGACTTCTGGTTTACCTCCTGTGTTATCAATATCTTAAAAAATATCAAAGTCCATCTAGTGACATAAAACATCCTCAGTTCTTTGATATGTTTCTCTTCAAAGGCTTTTTATTCTTCTTCAGGTCTATGATTCTTTTTTATAGTTACCCTCTGGATTTTGTCATCACTTGAAATATATTTTACCTTTTCAATGATAAATTCAGACAACTATGTCTTCAAAACAGACTTCTATTATTTTACTCAGTTGCTCCAAGATCTTCAGTCATTTGACTTCCGTGTACATATTTATATCAACTGTCTCCCTATCACTTCCTTCTGACTTAATTTCTTTTGCTGTGCATCAGATTCCATTTCAACAATATTCTCGCCAAAACCCTCAGCAATCACATTTACTTGACTCCTTGCACCCTCCTGTACCAAAACAAAACAAAACATGACACTTGGCTTCCATCTATTCATCTTCTCTGTTGTAGGCTGCTAAGCATTGAACAAAAATAGCACCTTACACAAATTAGTGACGCTGAAATTTATGATTCACAGCTTCCCATGAGACTTCAATTTGCCACAACACACCAGTGTTTCTTATGTTTTGTTCCTTTCCCATTTACCACAAAAACTATGTCAAATATATTTACTTTCTTCTTATAACTGACTCTTTCACTCATTATCTCATTCTTAATCAATGTCCTTCTCTGAATGGCAGTCATCAACTGATAAGCTTTTCAATTCCTACCACCAAACAGACCAATAATAGCACTCATCCTGCCCATCTCTCCTGCAACAATGAAATGTGTCCCTTCTGCCCAAGTTTGTGAAATGCATTCTCACTGTCTCTGTCTCTTCAAAGATTCTCCCTCTAGCGGCTTCTTTTTGTTAGAATCTAAATATATTCAAGTCTTTCTTCCCAGAAGTCCCTTTTAATTCCAGGTCCCTCTTTGCTGTTTTTGTTCAGTCTTAAGTTGTGTCCAACTCTTTGAGACCGCATGGACTGTAGCATGCCAAGCTTCTCTGTCTTCTGCTATCTCCCAGAGTTTGCTCAGTTCATGTCCATTGAGTCAGTGATACTATATTATTTATTTCCTCTTGCTCATAAAGAGACTCTAGAGACAGATTATCTCTGTGTGTATCCCAGATCTGCCACTTATTAGTTACTTACAATTAATGTAATGTTTTTATCAACTCATTTAATCTGACTGTGATTTCCTCCTCTGTAATAGCTTGTAAGATAGACTGAAAAAAAAAATATATATATATATATATAGCATTTGTAAATGTGTGGAAAATAAAGTGCTTAATAAGTCTTGGATATAATAATTGTAAGTGTTATTAGTTAAGCCAAACTCCCTGAGAAGACTGAATACAAGTTGCATTTACTTTCTTATCTCTGTCTCAGCACTCAGGACTCAGCAATCAGGCGGCCATGTCAAATGTTTGGTAAAATCTTCTTGATGAGCCATTTACTCAATTGAACAGGCATTTCTGTCTGTATCTTTCCTGACTTTGGGCGGTATTTGACATTGCTGATCATTTGTACTTCCTATAGCATTTGTATGCAGGTCAGGAAGCAACAGTTAGAACTGGACATGGAACAACAGACTGGTTCCAAATAGGAAAAGGAGTACGTCAAGGCTGTATATTGTCACCCTGTTTATTTAACTTATATGCAGAGTACATTATGAGAAACGCTGGGCTGGAAGAAACACAAGCTGGAGTCAAGATTGCCAGGAGAAATATCAATAACCTCAGATATGCAGATGACACCACCCTTATGGCAGAAAGTGAAGAGGAACTCAAAAGCCTCTTGATGAAAGTGAAAGTGGAGAGTGAAAAAGTTGGCTTAAAGCTCAACATTCAGAAAACGAAGATCACGGCATCCGATCCCACCACTTCATGGGAAATAGATGGGGAAACAGTGGAAACAGTGTCAGATTTTATTTTTCTGGCCTCCAAAATCACTACATATGGTGACTGCAGCCATGAAATTAAAAGACGCTTACTCCTTGGAAGGAAGGTTATGACCAACCTAGATAGCATATTCAAAAGCAGAGATATTACTTTGCCAACAAAGGTTTGTCTAGTCAAGGCTATGGTTTTTCCTGTGGTCATGTATGGATGTGAGAGTTGGACTGTGAAGAAGGCTGAGCGCCGAAGAATTGATGCTTTTGAACTGTGATGTTGGAAAAGACTCTTGAGAGTCTCTTGGGCTGCAAGGAGATCCAACTGGTCCATTCTGAAGGAGATTAACCCTGGGATTTCTTTGGAAGGACTGATGCTGAATCTGAAACTCCAGTACTTTGGCTACCTCATGCGAAGAGTTGACTCATTGGAAAAGACTCTGATGGTGGGAGGGATTGGGGGCAGGAGCAGAAGGGGATGACAGAGGATGGGGTGGCTGGATGGCATCACTGACTCGATGGACGTGAGTCTGTGTGAACTCCGGGAGATGGTGATAGACAGGGAGGCCTGGCATGCTGCGATTCATGGGGTGGCAAAGAGTCGGACACGACTGAGCGACTGATCTGATCTGATAGCATTCCATTCTTTTGCTTTCAGTGAAGTCACACTCTGGGTTTTCTTCTGGATATTCCTTCTTACTATCTTTTGCATTTTTTTTTGAAAATTTCAGTGTTTTAAAAAATCTTAAATGTCAGGTTCTCCAGGATTCTCCTTTAAGTCTCTCTGATCTCACTGTCTGTATGCCCTCAATACATTTTCTGATTATTTATGAATCTTGGTCTTCAGCTGAAGCCTGTCTCCTGAGTAACAGATCAATTCAGCTACTAAAATCTCCACAGGAATCTTATATTCAGCACATATAAAAATTAACTCATATTCGCCTCTCTAAGCTGATTGTATATTCTTTAGTTCAAACTTACATAGCATGGCCAATGAAGAACTCCAGAGGCCATTATTCATTTTGCAGTAAGCAAGGGAGGACAGTTAATATAAAATTCAAGTTAAAGCTGTGCCCCTCCGGATTTGCATAATATGGTCATCTATCCTATATCTGAGTTAAAATCCCATATGTTATGTTGGATTCTGCTCTCCATGACACCCTGTCAAGCACTGTCAACTCCAATTTCTAATTCTCTCATAGTCCCATCCTCCTCCCAATTTCCAGTGCAAGTCCTCCTCCTAGACATCTCCTGATTCTTTTAATATGAAGCCCAAACTTCACACAATTTAGAATTTTCAGATACTGTGCTACTTTACCACTCTGGCTTCAACTCAGCTACTCTTTCTTAGTATTCAACCATCAGGTTGTACTGCAAGTTTCTCAACCATGCTATGCATTCTCTTACCTCTAGGCTTCTAGTCATGCTTTTCACTCTCCTTGGAATAATCTACTTATTCTTTTCCCTAGGAAGGCTTAGTTTAATCTTCCATAATGCAGACTCTAGACAAGAACATGATTTCAAGAGGTTTATGTAGGAGATAATCTCTAAAGAAATGGTAGAAGAGTGGGTGAAACAGAAGGAAAGAAATAGATGAAATAGAGAAGGTGAAACAGAGTATCTTAGTGAACATGTTACCAGTATAGGCAGTGGGAACTCAATTACACTGGGAACTTTTGGGATATAACATACAGTACATCTCAGAACAGTCCCACATAAAAAGCAAATTAGAGTTCTCTGAGCTTGCAGTACCTTTCTCTTCCCCTTGGAGGGTCCTTGGCTTTTTTCCCCAGCATGGCTCCCAAACACCAGTTTTCATTTCCACTCCAAGCTAAGAAACTGAAAACAGTGAGGCTGACTCTTGCCTCCAGGCCAGATGAGGCATCTGCTTCTTCAAACTTGCTGAAGGAAGAAAAAGAACAGCAATAAGCAATCGAACATATTGATAAAGTACAAAATGAAATAGACAGACTTAATGAAGAAGCCAGTGAAGAGATTTCGAAAGTAGAACAGAAGTATAACAAACTTTGCCTACTATCAAAATCCCAGATTTGGGGGTAACAATATATGTTAGCCATCCACAAGTGTCTGCATTGCTTGGAGAGGAAAATTAAAAGGTGCTACATTATTTGATAAGAATTGAAGTGAAGAATTTGAAGACATTAAATCAGGTTACAGAATAAATTTGTATTTTAATGAAAACCCTTACTTCAAAAATAAACTTCTCTCCAAAGAATTTCATCTGAATAAGAGTGGTGATCCATCTTCAAAGTCCAATGAAATCAAATGGAAACTTGGAAAGGATTTGATGAAATGATCAAGTCAAACACAGAATCAAGCCAGCAGGAAGAGACAGCATGAGGAACCAGAAAGCTTCTTCACCTGGTTTACTGATCATTCTGATGCAGGGGCAGGTGAGTTAGGAGAGGTCATCAATGATGATATTTGGCCAAATCCGTTACAGTACTGTTTGGTTCCTGACATGGATGAGGAAGGGGAAGGAGAAGAAGATGATGACGATGATGAAGAGGAAGAAGATTGGAAGCTTTGATGATGAACGGGATGAGGATGAGGAAAGATGAAGAAGATGACTGATGGAACACTGATGGATTCCAGCCTTTTAAAATTCCCTCCAGTCCCTGGAAGCAAGTCACAGTCTTTTTTTTTTTTTTTCCCTTCTCCTCTTGTGCTCAGTTGCCCTCTTTTTGAGGTCTCTTTTCCCCTTTATACCATGGTTCACAACTTATTTTGGAGGAAAATACCTTGAGTAGAATTCAGTAGGAA
>NW_011494647.1:1161233-1169916 GCF_000754665.1 Bison bison bison | reverse complement strand
CAGCAGAATTCAGTCGGAAAAGAGTCTCTACCCCTTCCTTTTCCAAATTCATTTTTATCCCTTCCTGTCTCAACAAGAACTTTATGGGATCAATACCACCATGCTCTTTTGGGGTGGTGGGAACCCTCCAGTTCCCTTAGCTCTGCTGGAAACTGGAGAGCGCTAGGCCCTGTGCAGCTGTGCATGGAATTCTAGCTTTTTTCCTCCTTTCTCCATATATTGGGCTCAGATATAACATTGTGTCTCTATGTGAATACGGACAGTTAGCATTTACCAACATGTATCTGTCTAATTTCTCTTGTTTAAAAAGAGAAAAAGAAAAAAAAAAGCTTTAACAACTGGGGTTATAGAAGGTCAGCAAATGGTCAGTTTGAGATTTTTGAATGGGTTAAGTGGGCGTTTTGACAACATGGCTTCTCCTTTGGCGTGTTTAATTGTGATGTTTAATGGACATCCTTGCAGTTTAAGATGACACTTTTAAAATAAAATTCTTTCCTAATGATGACTCGAGCTCTCCTACTCAATGCGAGAATCAGCAGGGCCTATAGGATCTTATTTGCAGTTGACATTCTCTATTGTAATTTTGTTCCTGTTTATTTTTTAATTTTTCTTTTTGTTTCACTAGAAAAGAAAGATGATGCTCAGTTTTAAATGTTAAAAGTGTACAAGTTGCTTTGTTACAATAAAACTAAATGTGTACGCATGCACACACACACACACACACACACACACACACACACATACACACACAAAGCAAATTAGCCAGGCTACCCATTTTCCATGTTTTCTCCCTCTTTGACTGAGAACATTTCCTGAGGGATCATTTCTCCAACCTGACCATGGACAGACAAGGTGGACTTGAGAAACCTCTAAAGTAGAGCATGGCAGCTGTTAGAAGTAGAAGATCATCAGCATGCACTGGGAACACATATAGGAAACCAAATCTAATCACTGATACTCTTTAATATTCCTCTCCTGTGTAACTTTAAGTTCTTTATTACCTTTCTCTTGTTAATTAGCCCATCTTAGTGTGAGAAATTAGTTAAACAGTAAGTCACTATAGCCATGTGTCTAGTTCAACATGGTTTCCCTAAAACCTGGCCCTGAATAGATACTTCCTGTACCTTTTGACTGAACTCTTTTTTGTTGAATGGGTATTTTAAGTTTGGTAGCAGTAACTACATACCTTTAAAGATTAGTCAAGATACTGTAGACTTTGCTTTCTTGCTTTCTGCCTCATTCAGGTAGAATGATTGGTATTTGGAAATGACTTTGCAGTAAGGTGCAAGTCACTGTTGAAATATCAAAAAGTAATTGCTAAAACATGGTTTTCTTATACTATGTAACCTGTATCATTTCTTTATCATTAACCTTCCATCCTGAAAAGTTGTTTCAAACACTTTCTTCAAATGCTCACTTTTGAGAAATGCCAGAAGACAAACATTTATGCTATAAAATAAGTAGAAATGTCATTTTTAATATGTTCCAAGTGTTTGGTATTTGTACAAATTGGGTCTAATTGTATCATCTGGTGAGATTTCCTCTCCAAAGACAACTAATTGGAATGGCATGATTGTAACAGTGAGTTCTGGGTGAAATAACCAGACATTTCCAGTCTGAATGAATGGCTTTTGTGTCAAACATTGAAAAGCTGAACCATTATATGCTGTTTTCAGATTTATGTTGCCCAAATGGAGTTATCTTGTTTTTCTGCACAGCTTCCATTCTTTAAAAATTATTTATTTTAATTGGAGGCTAATTACTTTACAATACTGTAGTGGTTTTTTTCCCCATACATTGACATGAATCAGCCATGGGTGTACATGTGTTCCCCATCCTGAACCCCCTTCCCACCTCCCTCCCCATCCATTTAGCAGGAAAAGTCATCACTTCCTTCCTTGGCACCAAATATATTATGGGTCCTGTAATCAAAAGGGTGAAGTCCATTTTCTCTACTCTAAAAACATTAATGCAAACATTTGTTTGTTTCTCATTTTTTATATCTTGATGGTAACATTAAAATTATATTTAGAAGTTCTAGTTATTTCTATGTGACAATCACCATGTTTGGTATTTCACACATAAAATCATTAATTTACCCCTTAGTGAAAATGAGATACTTATACATATAGAAAGAGATTTAGATTGAAAAATTTATGCAAAGCCAGTAGAGATATAACTAGCATGTGATTCAAGTCTAATTCAAAGCCAGGACCCTTATCCTGTAATCTTGCTGATTTTTCCATCCTTCCTCTAAAGCCAAAACTTCTTCAGGTACTAATAAAGAGCATCTGACTATAGTCTTGAAATTTCTCTGTTTCACAGATGAGAAAATTAAGGTCAGTTCAGTTGCTCAGTCATGTTTGACTCTTTACAAACCCATGGACTATAACAGGCCAGGCATCCCTGTCCATCACAAATTCCGGAAGCTTGCTCAAACTCATGTCCATCGAGTAGGTGATGCCAACAACCGTCTCATCCTCTGTTGTCCCCTTCTCCTCTTGCCTTCAATCTTTCCCAGCATCAGGGTCTTTTCCAATGAGTCAGTTCTTCATATCAGGTAGCCAAAATATGGGAGCTTCAGCTTCAGCATCAGTCCTTCCAATGAATATCCAGTACTGATTTCTTTAGAATAGACTAGCTTGACCTCCTAGAAGTCCAAGGGACTTTCAATAGTCTTCTCCAAAACCACAGTTCAAAAGCATCAGGTCTTCAGTGCTCAGCATTTTTTATGGTTGAACTTTAACATCCATACATGACTACTGGAAAAACCATAACTTTGACCAGAGGGAACTTTGTTGGCAAAGTAATGTCTCTGTTTTTTAATATGCTGTCTAGGTTGGTCATAACGTTCCTTCCAAGGAGTAAGCATCTTTTTGTTTCAGGGCTGCAGTCACCATCTGCAGTGATTTTGGAGCCCCCAAAAATAGACTCACTGTTTCCATTGTTTCCCCATCTCTTTGCCATGAAATGATGGGACTGGATGCTATGATCTTCATTTCTTGAATCCTGAGTTTTAAGCCAACATGTTCAATCTCCTCTTTCACTTTCATCAAGGGGCTCTTTAGTTCCTCTTCACTCTCTACTGTAAGAGTGGTGTCCTCTGCATAGTGAAGTTGCTCAGTCGTGTCCGAATCTTCGTGACCCCATGGACTGCAGCCTACCAGGCTCCTCCGTCCATGGGATTTTCCAGGCACGAGTACTGGAGTGGGGTGCCATCGCCTTCTCCAGTCATCTGCATATCTGAGGTTATTTATTTTTCTCTGAGAAATCTTCATTACAGCTTGTGATTCATCCTGCCTGGCATTTCTCATGATGTACTCTGCATAGAAGTTAAATAAGCAGGTTGACAATATACAGTCTTGACATACTCTTTCCCAATTGGAACCAGTCCATTATTCCATATCCAGTCCTAACTATTGCTTCTTGACCTGCATACAGATTTCTCAGGAGGCAGGTAAGGTGGTTTGGTACTCCCATGTCTTGAAGAATTTTCCACAGTTTGTGGTGATCAACACCAGCAAAGTCTTTGGCGTAGTCAATAAATCAGAGGTAGAGGTTTTTCTGGAACTCTCTTGCTTTTTTAATGATCCACAGATGTTCACAATTTAATCTCTGCTTCCTGTGCCTCTTCTAAATCTAACTTGAACACCTGAAATTTCACAGTTCATGTACTGTTGAAGCCTCTCTTGGAGAATTGTAAGCATTACTTTACTAGTGTGTGAGATAAGTGCAATTGTGCAGTAGTTTGAACATTCTTTGGCATTGCCTTTCTTTGGGATTGGAATGAAAACTGACCTTTTCCAGTCCTGTGGCCACTGCTGAGTTTTCCAAATTTGCTGGCACATTGAGTGCAGCACTTGCACAGCATCATCTTTTAGGACTTGATAGAGTTCAGCTGGAATTCCATCATCTCCACTAGCTTTGTTCATAGTGATTCTTTCTAAGGTCCACCTGACTTCAGACTCCAGGATGTCTGGCTCTAGGTGAGTGATCACACCATCATACTTATCTGGGTCATGAAGATCTTTTTTGTACAGTTTACTGTGTATTCTTGCCACCTCTTCTTAGTATCTTCTGCTTCTGTTAGGTCCATGCCATTTCTATCCTTTACTGAGCCCATATTTGCATGAAATGTTCCCTTTGTATCTCTAATTTTCTTGAAGAGATCTCTAGTCTTTCCCATTCTACTGTTTTCCTCTATTTCTTTGCATTGACCATGGAGGAAGGCTTTCTTACCTCTCCTTGCTATTCCTTGGAACTCTGTAATAACATGTGTATATCTTTCCTTTTCTCCTTTACCTTCTGCTTCTCTTCTTTTCTCAACTATTCTCCTCAGACAATCATTTTGCCTTTTTGCATTTCTTTTTCTTGTATCTGCTACTGTAGACAAAATCCCCTAGAGGAAATGGAGTAGTCCTCATAGTCAACAAAAGAATCTGAAATGCAGTTCTTTGTTGCACTCTCAAGAATGACAGAATGGTCTCTGTTCATTTCCAAGGCAAACCATTCAGTATCACAGTAATCCAAGTCTATGCCCTGATCACTAATGCTGAGGAAGCTGAAGTTGAACAGTTCTATGATGACCTCCAGGACCTTCTATAACTGACACCCCCAAAAATGTTCTTTTTATCATAGGGGACTGGAATGCAGAAGTAGGAAGTTAAGAGATACCCACAGTAACAAGCAAGTTTGGCCTGGGAGTACAAAATGAAGCAGCACAAAGGCTAACAGAGTCTTGCCAAGAGGACACACTGGTCATAGCAAACACCCGCTTCCAACAACACAAGAAACGACTTTACACATGGGCATAACCAGATGGCCAATACTGAAATCAGATTGATCATGTTCTTTGCAATTGAAGATGGAGAAGTTCTACACAGTTAGCAAAGACAAGACTTGGAGCTGACTGTGATGCAGATCATGAATTCCTTGTTGCAAAATTCAAACTTGAAGAAGGTAGAAAAAAACCGGTGGACCATTCAGGTACAAACTAAATAAAACCTCTTACAACTATACAGTTAAACTGACAAATAGATTCAAAGGATTAGATCTGATAGAGTACCTGAAGAACTACAGATGGAGGTTCGTGACATGGTACAGGAGGCCGTTATCAAAACCATCCCCAAGAAAAAATAAATGTATATATAATTTGGGATAGAAATTGAATAAAATTTTATGGAATAAAAGTATAAGATTTTAATTACTTAATAAAAAATCGTATTGGATTCTGATCAGCATTCTTATTTAATGATCATTTTGAAACTTGATTGATTTTTCTATTGTATTGGTAACTCTTTCTACCTTGGTATCATATGAAAAAATGACAGGTGCTTTTGTATCTCCATCAGCATCATAAAACTCAGTTGTAATTCAGTTCAGTTCAGTCGCTCAGTCGTGTCCTACTCTTTGCGACCCCATGAATCGCAGCACGCCAGGCCTCCGTAACATAAAAAGGGAGCTGATCTGAAAGGCAGACAATGATTGTGTTGAGACTATTGGAATAAAATAGTTTGCTGTAGAGAAATCAAGATAAAGGATCTAATTATGCAATTTTTATTTACATTGTATCTGCATCTATGTGTTGAGGAAGCATATAATGCAAAACTTAAGAAGGTAATAACCACAATCATAAGCTAAAAGTATAAAGTATTTACTTTGAGATGGATAGTTCTAAGTGCCTTAAGAATATCAATTCACCCGATCCTCATACAAGTCTATCGAATAAGCACCAATAATTGACCCCATTTTACTGATAGGCACAGAAATACTGATTAATTTTCTGAAGGCCACACAATTAATAACAGCAAAGTCAGAATTTAAATCCAGGAAGTTTGGCTCCAAAGTCCATGTTTAATGGAGAAGAACAAATTTGACTAGCTCTAACCTTAGCGCTGCTTTGCCTGTGCTTAGTCATGCTGGCTCTGCAACTTTGTCTAGTCAAACAGTAAAAGAAGGTTCCCTATAGCTTAAAATATACATAATAGCCTTTTCTCAAGGCTCTGCCTCCCAGGCTTAACCTTTAAGCCATAATACTTTTCATTCACTTATAGATAAAAGGCTGGAGAACAGAAAATAACACTTGCCTTGGTGAGAATTTGCAGGAACACAGTGACCAGACCTAACTGGACAGCTGCAAGAACAAAGAATTATCACATTCCCTCTGGGATCTGGTCAGCACCAGGAGTTCTGCAACAACCAACCGCATCCCCTTTCCTTTTGGTACAAAAGAAGCTTGATTTCTAACTCTGGTAAGATGATTCTTTGGGACACTAATCCATCATCTATTTCTGCTGGCCTTCTGAATAGTCTCTATTCTTTGCCCTATCGCTTTCATCATTCTGTATATTGGCCTGCATGCAGTGAGCAATGCAAGCTTGGGCTTGGTAACACATGTATTAACCTTTAGACTGCATGCCAACAAGCAGATTATGTTTTAAGTCAAGGGGCCAAATAACTTTAATACAAGTCTCAATAAGTTTTGGCAAAACAATACGGCAAGAAAGATCAAAGTGATGAATGATGCCAAAGGCTTAATTAAGATCACAATTTTTAAAATAGGCCTTAAGGATGGATTTAATTTTTGTAAGCAGGGACGGTTTGAGGACAAATGAAATTACAAAGAATAGGTATCTTAAGCAACAACAAAAAACTAAGAACTTGTTAAAGACTGGGGAAGACTGAAAGCCCATCATGGTCTGCATATTAGAGGAGTAGCAGGAAATAAAGTTACCAAGATGGTTATGCAAACAGCAATGAACCTGGGAGAAGAGAGTCAAGCCTCAATTATGCTACTTATATACTGGATGACCTTGATCAAGATCAGTAGTCTCTCTTGACTTTAAGTGGTTTTGCAAAGTCCCATCTAACACTGTTGTTTTGAGGATTAAATGAGAATCCAAATGTTGCAGAATGTTGATTGTGATCTGTGACCATATTGTGGAAACATGTGACTATCATATGGAAGGGATGCCACTAAAGACTTCTAATAAGGTGAATTAGAGACTGGTATGACCAGAATTGCCTAGAGCCCAGTCCAGAGCAGGTAGAGGTTAAACTGGAATGTGGAGAGCAGGGTTAAAGACTGAGAAATGTGTTAATAGTTTATTAAATTTGGTCAAGATATAACAATGATCCAAACTCAGTACTAACAATTGGGCTTGAAATAAACAGAGACTTCAGAAACATTATAGAATTATACAAAACTGATTTCACGCTTGATTTTGATGGAAATGGAGGGGAAAAAAAAGGACTCTACCATAATTCTGAAACTTAAGACCAAGTGAGTAAGAGAATGTGTTAGTTGCTCAGCCATGTCTGAATCTTTGAGACCCCATAGACTGTAGCCATCAGGCTCCTCTGTCCATGGGTTTCTTTAGACAAGAATATTGGAGTGGCTAGCCATCACCCTTCTCAAGGGAATCTTCCTGGAGATCATCAAGAGCCTCTTGATGAAAGTGAAAGAGGAGAGTGAAAAAGTGGGATTAAAGCTCAACATTCAGAAAACTAAGATCATGGCATCCGGTCCAATCACTTCATGGCAAATAGATGGGGAAACAGTGGAAACAGTGGCTGACTTTATTTTGGGGGGCTCCAAAATCACTACAGAGAGTGATTGCAGCCATGCAATTAAAAGACACATACTCCTTGGAAGGAAAGTTATGATCAATCTAGACAGCATATTAAAAAGCGGAGACATTACTGTGCCAACAAAGGTCCATCTTGTCAAGGCTATGGTTTTCCCAGTAGTCATGTATGGATGTGAGAGTTGAACCATAAAGAAAGCTGAGTGCCAAAGAATTGATGCTTTTGAACTGTGGTGTTGGAGAAGACTCTTGAGAGTCCCTTGGACTGCAAAGAGGTCCAACCAGTCCATCCTAAAGGAGATCAGTCCTGAGTGTTCATTGGAAACTGATGTTGAAGCTGAAACTCCAATACTTTGGCCACCTGATGCAAAGAGCTGACTCATTGGAAAAGACCCTGATGCTGGGAAAGATTGAGGGCAGGAGGAGAAGGGGACAACAGAGGATGAGATGGTTGGATGGCATCACCGACTCAATGGGCATGGATTTGAATAAACTCAGGGAGTTGGTGATGGACAGGGAGGCCTGGCGTGCCATGGTCCATGGGGTCTCAAAGAGTCAGACACAATTGAGTGACTGAAATGAACTGAGCCATTACCCTTCTCCAGGGGATCTTCCTGACCCAGGGATTAAACCCAGGTCTTCTGCACTGCAGGCAGATTCCTTACTATCTGAGCCACCAGGAAAGTGCCAAGTAAGAGAGTAATTAGCAACAAAAGAAAATCTTGATGAAGAAAAGTTTTTCTTGAGAAAGAACATGAGTTAAGTTCAAGGAACTGGTGAGAACTCTTGGTTAAGTTATCCTGCAAGCATTGAATATGTACATTTGTGGCCAAGGAAAGAGATAAGGATGATAGGGTATATGGCAGACAGAATAGTGAACTCTTAGATCTAGATCAGTCACTCAGTCATGTCCGACTCTTTGCAACCCCATGAATCACAGCACTCCAGGCCTCCCTGTCCATCACCAACTCCCGGAGTTCACTCAGACTTATGTCCATCGAGTCAGTGATGCCATCCAGCCATCTCATCCTCTGTCGTCCCCTTCTCCTTTTGCCTCCAATCCTTCCCAGCATCAGAGTCTTTTCCGGTGAGTCAAT
>NW_011494647.1:1133970-1161133 GCF_000754665.1 Bison bison bison | reverse complement strand
CAGTCCAACTCTCACATCCATACATGACCGCAGGAAAAACCATAGCCTTGACTAGACGAACCTTTGTTGGCAAAGTGAACTCTTAGTGATATTCATATCCTAATGCCCCAAACCAGTGAATATGTTAGATTATACAGCAAAAAGAAATTAAATTTGAAAGGAGATGTAATCAAGCTTGATAATCAGCTGAACTTTGAATAGGGAGATTATCCTGGATTACCTGGGTGGGTTCCATATAATCACAATGATAAAGGAAGACAGAAGAGATTGTTGGAGTTACATGATGTGAAAGGATCTCAACTAGCCATTGCAGGCTCTGAAGACAAGAAAGGGGATCTCAAGCCGAGGAATGTGGGTTTTCTAGACTCTGGAAAGGGCAAAGAAAAGGATTTATCCTTTAGTGCCTTCAGAAAGGAATGGGTGCCAACAGCAATAAGGCCCAGATCAGATCCCTAATCTACAGAAATTTTAAGGTGATAAATGTGTGTTTTCTAAACCACTAAGCTCATGGTACCTTTTACAGTGGCAACAGAGAACTGATACAAAGTGATTTTAGAACACTCAGGATGGAGAAAATGGTCAGAAATGGTGTGAGTTCTTCCTGAAAGTGACCTGTGAAACACATGTGGTTACAGCCTGTCAGGAAAGCAGGAGCAGTGGAAAGCCCTTAGCCTGAGTCTGCAAATTTCTTATTCTATGACTGGTTATTGGAAACTTAGGAGAATACAAATTACTTCATTTGCATCAAAAAATGAGTCATCAAAATTGTATTAATCCATTCCAAGACCCTCCTTCTTCCCCAAAGTCACCTGCATGGACCTGTGAGATAAAGAATTCCATCTTGGGGAGGAGGAGAAATTGATCATTTTAAGTTAAATTTAAAGTTTAGTTGCTCAATCGTGTCTGACTCTTTGCGACCCCATGGATTGGATTGTAGACTACCAGGCTCCTCCGTTCACGGGACTTTCCAGGCAAGAGTACTGGAGTGGGTTGCCATTTCCTTCTCCAGAGGATCTTCCCAACCCAGGGATCGAAGCTGGGTCAACCACATTGCAGGCAGACTCTTTACTGTCTGAGCCACCAGGAGTCATTTTAAGTTAAGTAACTACTAAAAGAACAGAGATAGAAAATAACAGAAAATTTCAACCTTCTCCTTTCCAGAAACAACACTCTAATTTCTAGAAACACCCAGCTTTTCTAATACCTCACAGCCTCCACCCAGGGCTGTGTCTGTGTCCCAGCAATGACGTTGGTCCTGGATGCAGAAGGAGATGCAGAAGTATTTCTGGTTTCATTGGACACAGAAATCAAGACAGCAAGTTTACCTCCCTGTTGACTCAGGTCCACTGAGGGTCATTTCTCATTTTACTTCTGGTCAGTCCTGCAATCTGCTATAAATCTACCCCCTAGATAGTTATTGCTTACTCCAGATGGGCATCAGTGGGACAGGGACCATGGTGTATGGGGGAAGTCATCTCTTTCTTTTTTATAACTCAAATATTTTATTTCCACAGCACAGAGGCTATGTCAGGATGTCAGATTTCTCTGTGAAGTAGAAACATAAGACACATTTAAACCTGTTTAATATGTCCTTCTTGTGGTTATAAGAAAAAACTAAAAACAAGAAAACTGTTTTCTCTAAGTCCCTTTATTAACAACCCCCAATTCTTAGCCTTATATTGCTTATCTCCAGAAGGGCAGCACATTTCCTTTTCAAACACAGGATGAATATCTACTGTACTTCAGTTACTCTCTCACCCTCAATATCTCCATCATTCACACCCACCACAGAGCACGGATGAGGCCCAGAGTGAAGGAAGCCTAAATTATTGGCCAGTTGGTACACCACAGAATGTGGTAGGAGAGGGAAGGGGATCCAAGGCTTTAGCAGAACAGCCCAGGGTGTTAACAAACAAAACTCTGACACCATCAAAATTCATGATGAGGATTGTTCTTGCTTTTCCAATAGATAAATATTAAAACATGAAACATAAAAATAGTTCTTATATAGCAAATATTAATTCATAGTGATTGTGCAATCTGAATGCAAGAAAATAATGATCTTTACAAATGCCATACATACTCAGACTCCTGTTTACAAGAGAAATCATTGTTTACAGTATGAGCCAGAGAACCCTCTGTGCCTTTCTAACACCAACAAGCACACACCTTCTTATCTAGATCTTTTTATTAATTTTTTGAATTTGAGGCTGGACTCTGGGACCTATTGGTGTCAGAATGTGTATCCACTGATATTTACAAAAATATTGATCAAAACTTTGCCAATGAATACTGTTCTCTTCTTAGGTCATATAAATTTCTGGTCAACAACCCCACACTCATCTGACTTTAAAGGAAGGTATATGTGAGATTGTTGTACATATCCTGTAAAATTCTGTAAGTGAATGTTCTTTTTTTGATATTCTTATTTAGGTATTTATTTGGCTGTACCAGGTCTTACTTTCTGCACACAGGATCTTCTAGCTGAGGCATGTGGGATCTCAGTCCTCCAGCAGGGACTGAACTCCTGCACTGGGAGCTTGGAGGCTTAGCCCCTGGATCACCAGGGAAATCCTGGTGAATATTCTTTTAGATAAAAACAGAATGCTGACAAACTTTTTTCTGATGAGTAGTTTGCTAATTTTCTGAAATCATGATAGTAACTGGCCAGGAAGGAAGGTGCAATGTGCAGGAAACATATCAGGTGACTTGAAAGGCTCCTTCCAACTGCATCCCATTCTATTGAAAATCCTTGTGAGTCTCAGTGTAGGGTAGATCCCTTTAAAATATTTATTTTGCTTTCTTCCTGGGTTATGTGAGCTATGATGACAATTATATTGAACGTCACATTGTAAGTATGTGAGAACTAGTGGTAGCCTGGTATAAACACTCATAAGATATGACAAAACTGACAGCTTTGATGTAATCAGTTTCATGCATCAACCACCTTGTAGAGCTGTAGTTCTGGGTATGGAACATCTGGAGCTACAATTTAATTGGTAGTTGTAAGAGTTGCACAGCTGTTTATAAAGTTTCTAGCTATGTTAATCATAGCTGAAATGATGTTTATCATAAACCCACACAATAGAGTCCAATTCATGAGTATCAACACTTGTTGACTTAGAATGTTACATTGTACAATACCTTACTTAGCATCATATAAAAAATAATCAAAATAGTGTATGGTATCACTTATATTTGGAATCAAAAATAATAAAATGTATATATAAAACAGGAAAACAGTTTTAAAGATATAAAAAACAAATTTGTCATCTTCAGTTCAGTTCACTTGCTCAGTCGTATCCAACCCTTCCCGACCCCATGAACTGCAGCATGCCAGGCTTCCCTGTCTACCACCAACTCCCAAAGCTTGCTCAAACTCATGTCCATCGAGTCGATGATGTCATTCAACCATCTCATCCTCTGTCATTCCCTTCTCCTCCTGCCTTCAATCTTTCCCAGCAACAGGGTCTTTTCCAGTGAGTCAGTTCTTCACATCAGGTGGACAAAATACTGGAGTTTCAGCTTCAGCATCAGTCCTTCCAGTGAATATTCAGGACTGATTTCCTTTAAGATTGACTGATTTGATCTCCCTGCAGTCCAAGGGACTCTCAATAGTCTTCTCCAAACCACAGTTCAAAACCATCAGTTCTTTGGCACACAGCTTCCTTTATGGTCCAATTCTCACATCCATACACGACTACTAGAAAAAAAACATAGCTTTGACTAGAAGGACTTTTCTCAGCATAGTAACATCTCTGCTTTTTAATATTCTGTCTATGTTGGTCATAGCTTTTCTCCCAAGGAGCAAATATCTTTTAATTTCAGGGCTGCAGTCACCATCTGCAGTGATTTTGGAGCCCCCCAAAATAAAGATTCTCACTGTTTCCATTGTTTTCTCATCTATTTGCCATGAAGTGATGAAACTGGTTGCCAAGATTTCATTTGTTGAATGCTGAGTTTTAAGCCAACTTTTTCACTCTCCTCTTTCATTAAGAGGCTCTTTAGTTCTTCTTCACTTTATGCCATAAGGGTGGTGTCATTTGTACAGCTGAGGTTATCGATATTTCTCCTGGCAATTTTGATTGCATCTTGTGCTTCATCCAGCCAGGCATTTCTCATGATGTACTCTGCACATAAGTTAAATAAGCAGGGTGACAATATACAGCCTTGAAGTACTCCTTTCCTGATTTGAAACTAGTCTGTTCCACATCCAGTTCTAACTGTTGCTTCCTGACCTGCATAGAGATTTCTCAGGAGTCAGGTAAGGTGATCTGATATTCCCATCTCTTGAAGAATTTTCCACAGTTTGTTTTGATCCACACAGGCAAAGGCTTTGACATAGTCACTAAAGTAAAAGTAGATATTTTTCTGGAACTCTCTTGCTTTATCAGTGATCCAGCAGATGTTGACAATTTGATCTCTGGTTCCTGTGCCTTTTCTAAATCCAGCTTGAACATCTGGAAGTTCACAGTTCATGTACTGTTGAAGCCTCTCTTGGAGAATTTTAAGCATTACTTTGCTAGTGTGTGAGATGAGTGCAATTTTGCAGTAGTTTGAACATTCTTTGGCATTGCATTTATTTGGGATTGGAATGAAAACTGATCTTTCCCAGTCTGGTGGCCACTGCTGAGTTTTTCAAATTTGCTGACATACTCAGTGCAGCACTTTCATACCATCAGCTTTTAGGGCTTGACAAAGTTCAGCTGGAATTCCATCACCTCCACTAGCTTGGTTCTTAGTGATGCTTCCTAACGCCTACCTGACTTTGGACTCAAGGATGTCTGGCTCTAGATGAGTGATCACACCATCATGGTTATCTGGGTCATGAAGATCTTTTCTGTATAGCTGTTCTATGTATTCTTGCCACCTTTTCTTAATATCTTCTGCTTCTGTTAGGTCCATGCCATTTCTGTCCTTTATTGAGCCCATCTTTGCATTAATTTTTCACCTGTTGTCTCTAATTTTCTTGAAGAGAAATCTAGGCTTTCCCATTCTATTGCTTTCCTCTGTTTCTTTGCATTGACCACTGAGGAAGGCTTTCTTATCTCTCCTTGCAATTCTTTGGAACTCTGTGTTCAAATGGGTATATCTTTCTTTTTTTTCCCTTGCCTTTATCTTCTTTTCTGTTTTCAGCTATTTGTAAGGCCTTCTCAGATAAACATTTTGCCTTTTTGGATTTCTTTTTCCCGGGGATGGTCTTGATGACTGCCTCTTGTACAAGGTCCCAAACCTCTGTCCATAGTTCTTCAGGTATTCTGTCTATCAGATATAATCCCTTGAATCTATTTGTCACTTCCACTGTATATTTGCAAGGGATTTGCTTTAGATCATACCTGGTTTTCCCTACTTTCTTCAATTTAAGTCTGAATTTGGCAATAAGGAGTTCATGATCTGAGCCACAGTCAGCCCCAGGTCTTGTTTTTGCTGACTGTATAGAGCTTCTCCATCTTTGGCTGCAAAGAATATAGTCAATATGTTTTCAATACTGTCTATCTGGTGATGTCCATATGTAGAGTCACCTCTTGTGTTGTTGGAAGAGGGTGTTTGCTATGACCAGAGCATTCTCTTGGCAAAACTCCGTTAGCCTTTGCCCTGCTTGATTCTGTACTCCAAGTCCAAACTTTCCTGTTATTCCAGGTATTTCTTAACTTGCTACTTTTGCATTCCAGTCACCTATAATGAAAAGGACTTTTTTGTTTTTTGGGTTTTTTTTTTGGTGTTAGTTCTACAGGGTCGTGGGTCTTCATGGAACCATTCAACTTCAGCTTCTTCAACATTACTGGTTGGGACATAGACTTGGATTACTGTGAAATTGAATGGTTTGCCTTGGAAACAAACAGAAATCATTCTGTCATTTTTTGAGATTGCACCCAAGTACTGCATTTTGTTGACTATCAGGGCTTCTCCATTTCTTCTAAAGGATTCTTGCCCACAGTAGTAGATATAATGGTCATCTGAGTTAAATTTGCCCATTCCAGTCCATTTTAATTTCCCTTAGTCATGTCCGACTCTTTGCGGCCCCATGGACTGTACCCTACCAGACTCCTCCATCTATGGTATTTTCCAGGTAAGAATACTGGAGTGGGTTGCCATTCCCTTCTCCAGGAGATCTTCCCCACCCAGGGATTGAACCCGAGTCTCCCACATTGTAGGCAGAGGCTTTACCATCTGAGCCACAAGGGAAGTTCTCAATTTAATTTACTGATTCCTAAAATGTCAGTGTTCACTCTTGCTGTCTCCTGTTTGACCACTTGCTATTTGCCTTGATTCATGGACCTAACGTTTCAGTTTCCTATGCAATATTGTTCTTTACCTTGTTGGACTTTACTTCCGTCACCAGTCACATCCACAACAGCATGTTGTTTTTGCTTTGGCTCCGTCTCTTCGTTCTTTCTGGAGTTATTTCTCCACTCTTCTCCAGTAGCATATTGAGCACCTACTGGCCTGGAGAGTTCATCTTTTACTGTCTTGTCTTTTTTCCTTTTCTTACTGTTAATGGTTCTCAAGGCAAGAATACTGAAGTGGTTTGCCATTCCCTTCTCCGGTGGACCACGCTTCGTCAGAACTCTCTACCAAGACCTGTTCATCTTGGGTCTCCCTATACAGCCACAGTCTTTTTATGGAAACATTATATCTGAAATTGGAAAAACAACTATTTCTTGCTATTCCATTGTCACTTAAATATATTTCACATTTTTCTCAAACACTACTCATGTCATTTTCAGACAGACTGAAACTTCTAAAAGTCATGCTCCCTATGCCAACCCATGAGAGAAAAAGGTCAGAAAGCAAGAAAAAACTGCATTTAAAATCCATTTAGTTCTCTAGGGTTTACACAAGAATGAGACATAAATTATTTATCAAGAAAAATCCAAGTGGACATTTGCTTCTCTATAGTAGCTGAGACACAACCCTATGCAAGATTGTCTGGTAACCTGAAACCAGTGGAACAGGACATTTTGCATTAAGGGTAAGCCCTAGAGATATGTCCAGACTTGACAAATAAGAAAAGGTGTTACAAGTAAAATTTTAAAATCTTAGTGAAAGGATACTGAAGAAAAAAAAGGCAATATTTGAAATAAAGATATATAATGAATATTTTTTTTATTTCGGTTTACCATGCGTTCATTCAAACAACCATTCATTCAACAAATATTTTATTGAGTGACTACTACAGAAAATATGGTAATATTGAAGATTTAAGTACATTGCAAAAGTGAGAATGGATAACCTCAGGGAAAAGCCAGACTGAGAAACCTAAAAAGGAAAAGCTACTCTCTTAAGTGTCAAAAGTAAAAATAATTACATGAACCTGAGTATAATCTTAATTTTCTGTTTTTAGAAATGGTTGATTCTTTTTGCAACTTCACTGAAGTACAATTAGCAAATAAAATCTGTATAAATTTAATGTATATAATATGAGAAGTTTTGACATATGTCTATCTCCCTGAAACAAACATTACAATCAAGAATTCACTACTGATGCCTCTGGATCTGGAATACTCATGCTATGAAGGTTTGTAAGTACAAATTCCCCTTCAAACATGTATATTTAAGCTATCTATTTTTCTCCCCATTTTTCTTAAGGTGCAACTGGCAAAATTATAATATATTTTAAACATACAATGTAATGATTTGATATACATGTACACTGTGAAATGATTCCTACAATCAAGTTAATTAACACATCCGTTGTTATACACAGTTAACTTTTACTTCTATTTTCTTAGCTGCGGTCTTCTATTTTCTTCTTCTATTTTCTTAGCTGCAGTCACCATCTGCAGTGATTATAGAGTCCAATAATAAATAAGTCCAACTTATTTATTATTGTTTTTTAGTCAGAGTGCTTAAGATTTACTCTCAACAAATTTCAAAGAGTATTATTAACTTTATGGACATGCTGCACAATACATCATCAGAATTTATTCACCTTATACTCTTTGACCATCTACTCATTTCCACCACTCGTCAGCCTCTGGCAACCATCATTCTACTGTTTCTGAATTCAACTTCACTTTTTTTTTTTCATTATCCCCACTGCCTTGCTTTTTTTAAAGGTTCCACATATAAGTGGTTTATCAGTATCCAAGTCATGTCTGTTTGAGACCCCATGGACTGCAGCACACCAGACTTCCCTGTCCCTTACCATCTCCTGGAGTTTGCCCAAGGTCATATCCATGGCATCAGTGATGCCCTTCAACCATCTCATCCTCTGTTGCCCTCTTTCTCCTTCTGCAGTCAATCTTTCCCAGCATCAAGGTCTTTTCCAATGAGTTGGCTGTTTGTATCAGGTGTCTCAAGTATTGGAGTTTCAGCTTCAGCATCAGTTTTTCCAATGAATATTCAAGGTTGATTTCCTTTAAGGTTGACTAATTTGATAGCCTTGCTGTCCTGGAAACTCTCAAGAGTCTTCTCGGCACCACAGTTCAAAAGCATCAATTCTTCAGTGCTCAGCATTCTTTATGGTCCACCTCACAACTGTAGGTGACTACTGGAAAGATTATAGCCTTGACTACAGGGAGCTTTGTCAGTAAAGTGATGTCTGTGCTTTTTAACACACTGTCTAGGTTTGTCAAAGCTTTCCTTACATGAAGCAATCACCTTCTATTTCCTTAGCTGCAGTCACCATCTGCAGTGATTGTAGAGTCCAAGAAAAGGAAATCTGTCACTGCTTCCACATTTTCCCCTTCTATTCGCCATCATACCAGATGCCATGATCTTAGTTTTCTTTCTTTCTTTTTTTTTTAATATAAAGAGCTAGTTTTTCCACTCTCTTCCTTCACCCTCATCAATAGGTTTTTTAGTTCCTCTTCCCTTTATGTCATTAGAATGGTATCTCCCACATATCTGAGGTTGTTGATATTTCTCCCAGCAATATTGATTCCAGCTTATAACTTGCCCAGCCTGGCATTTCTCATGATGCACTCTGTGCATAAATTAAATATGTAGGGTGACAATAAACAGCTTGGTCGTATTCCTTTACCAATCCTGAACCAATCAATCAGTTGTTCCATACAAGGTTCTAGCTGTTGTTTCTTGACCTGCATATAGGTTTCTCAGGAGATAGGTAAGACAGGCTGATACACCCATTTCCTTAAGAGTTTTCCAGTTTGTTATGATCCATACAGTCAAAGGCATTAGCATAGTCAATGAAACAAAGTAGATGATTTTCTGGAATTCTCTTGCTTTCTGTATGATCCAGTAAATGTTTGCAATTTGATCTCTGGTTCTTCTGCTTTTTCTGAACCCAGCTTGAAAAACTAAAAGTTCTCAGTTCACATAATGCTAAAGCCAAGAATGCAGAGTTTTGAGAATAACCTTACTAGCATTGGAGATGAGTGCAATTGCCTAGTAGTTTGAACATTCTTTTGTAATTCTCTTCTTGGGAACTGTGATGAGGATTGATCTTTTCCAGTCCTGTGGCCACTGTCAGGTTTTCCAAATTTGCTGACATATAGAGTGCAGCACTTTGAAAGCATCATTTTTTAGAATTGTAAATAGCTCTGCTGGAATTCCATTGCCTCCATTGCTTCTATTATGTCTTTCCCATTACTGTCCTTTATTGTGTCCATATTTGGATGAAATTTCCCTTTAACATTTCCAATTTTCTTGAAGGTATCTCTAGTCTTTCGTCTTCTGTTGTTTTCCTCTATTTGCATTGCTCATTGAAGAAAGCCTTGTTGTCTCTCCTTTCTATTCTCTGAAACTCTGTGCTTAATTGGGTGTACCTTTCTCTTTCTCCCTTGCTTTTTGCTTCTCTTCTTTCTTCAGCTATTTGTAAAGCTAGTGGTACCATACAATATTTCTCTTTATCTGGCTTATATCATTCACTATAAAGTCCTCCAGGTTATTTTCACCTTTCAAGGAATTTACCCATTAACATATTAAGATGTTCAAATTTATTGATATAAAGTTTTCTATAATATTTCCCTAGAATTCTTCTAATATTTATAGAATCTACAGTAATAGCACCTTTCTCATTCCTAATATTTGGAAACTTATGTTTTCTCTAATTTTTCCCCCTATCTGTCTGACTAGTATTTATAAACTTTATTGGCTCTCTTAAATCCTTTTAGCATTTCATTGATTTTTGTTTGTTTGCTTTTTATTGCTTCCCTATTTTTGCCTGCATTGATTTCTGTTCAAATTTACTTTCTGCTACTTACTTTGAGTTCAGATTTTTCCTGAACTGAATTTTCTGGTTTCTTAAGATGAAAGTATTAGTCGTTCAGTGTGTCCAACTCTTTTGTGACACTATGGACTGTAGCCCTCCAGGCTCCTCTGTACATGGAATTCTCCAGGCATGAAAACTGAAGTGGGTTGCCATGCCCTTCTCTAGGGGATCTTCCTGACCAGGATCGAACCTGGGTCTCCTGCACTGAAGGCAGATTCTTTACCATCTGTGCCACACATGGAAGCTCCTTCTTTAGATGAAATCCAAGTCATTTAAAATCTTCTTTAAAAAAAAAAAATAAAAGTAAAGGCTCTTAATGCTATACATTTCTTTGCAGATATTACTTTATCATTATCTCACAAAATTTGATGTGTTGTTTTCATTTTCATTCATTTCAACATACTCTGTACTTTCCCTTCGATTTCTCTTTGACTCATGAGTTATTTAGATATGTGTGATTTAGTTTCTAAACGTTTTGGAATTTTCTAATTATATTATCTAGTTGATTTTCCAATCATTGAGCATGCTTTATATGATTTAAATTCTTTTAAATTGAATAAGACTCATTTTATGATTCTGAATATGGCCTATCTTGAAATGTTCCATGTGCATTTGAAAATAATGTATATTATGTTTTGTTAATTGAAGAGTTAATATTTGTGTTTTTAAAAATTGTTTATGTGTTTTATTTTACATAGTCTCTTCAAGTTCATTAAGATTTCATCTACGTGTTTAAAATACTATTAACACCTTCCAAGGCATTTTTTTTTTTTTACTTCAATTTTGTAGTTTTCATTTCTGTTAGTAGGGTCTTCTTATATCTCCAATGCCGCTAACAAGTTCAATCTTTCTTTTAATTTTTTGATATCTAAAATTATGATAACTACTTAAATGTCTTTATCTACTAATTTTGTCATCTGTCTGTTTCTACTGATTGAGTTTTCTCATTATGTGTCATATTTTTCTGCTTCTTTTTGTGCCTAGACATTTGTGACTGGATGACAAAGACGCTGTGATTTTCACCTTTTGTGTGCTCATTTATATGTCCTATAAATATCTTTGGGACATGGTTAAGTTACAGGAGTTAATTAGATATTCCAGAGCTTCTTTTGAGCTGTTTTGGTGGCATCAGAGAATCTGGAGTAATGAGGTACAAACACTGGTGCTATATGAGCTCTGAGACTGTTCCCTCTTCCTTCTCAAAATCTTGGATAATTCCATTAGTGAGGACTACATGGATCTCTGAAGTTCTCTGTGCAGCTCTCTTCTCTTCAAAACAGTATTCTGTGACCTTGAAATGCCTCAGGCTCTCTGAACTCCAAATGCTCTCAACACAAGGAGATCCTGATTTCTGCCCATATTCCCACGCCCCCACCCCAACCCACACTATTGCTTAGAAAGTCTCTCAGGAAGTAATCCAGGGCTATCATATAACTCACCTTGTTCATTTCCCCTCTGTCAGTTATCACTGTCCTTTGTTGCCTGAAAAGCTATGTTTTACATATCTTGTCCAATATTTTAATTGTTTGAGGTGGGCAGATAAACTGGTCTATATTTCTCCACCTTGAACCCAAAATAATGATATTTGATAATTGATTAATTTTACAATTGAGTTTTCTCAGTCTAGTAAGCAGGTCACCTTACTCCATATTCCATACATTCAAAATAATTTTTTTTTCACTTTTAAGAATGTCTTTTATTTTTGTATTATAACTGCATGAAATAATTTAGTCATCAAGGAGCATGAAAGTCTGTGATGTATCATACGAAATGCCATGCTTTAATGAGTTTTCTGTGATGTTCATATTGGCATTCTCAAAGAGTATCCATAAGGGACCATTTCAATGAATATCAAACTGTCTTTAAGGACTGCTTATTGCTCACTTGATGCGAAGAGCTGAATCATTGGAAAAGATCCTGATGTTGGGAAAGATTAAAGGCAGGAGGAGAAGGGGATGACAGAGGATGAGATGGTTGGATGGCATCACCGACTCAATGGACATGAGTGTGTGTAAACTCTGGGAAATGGAGGAAGTTAGAGAAGCCTGGCATGCTGCAGTCATGTGGTTGCAAAGAGTCAGAGCAACTGAGCAACAACTCTTGAGGCTCACAATCTGAATATCTCAGCCCAGCTTTCTCCACATGGAAGTCCAGCCCCACCCCCGCCCCCCCCGACATCTGCCCAGCATAAAGTCCAGCCGTCCAATTGCCTCAGCCCAAGAGAACGTGGAGTTTCCTTTTCTATAGTCTAAGGTCCAAAGCTTGGACATGAGTTTGAGCAAACTCCGGGAGATGGAGAAGGACAGGGAAGCTTGGCATACTGCAGTCCATGAGGTCACAAAGAATCGGATCTGACTGAGCTACTGAACAGCAAATTGCTTTTCAATTGTGTCTGATTCTTTTTGACCCCATGATTTTGCAGCATGCCAGGATCTTCTGTCCTCCACTCTCTCCTAGAGTTTGCTCAAATTCTTGGTCACTGAGTCAGTGATGCTACTTAACCATCTCACCCTCTGCTGCCCGCTTCTCCTTTTGCCTTTAATCTTTAGAATGCCATGAAATATTTAGCATCAGGTAGAGAAAGCCCACGGAGAAGGCAATGGCACCCCACTCCAGTACTCTTGCCTAGAAAATCCCACGGACGGAGGAGCCTGGTGGGCTGCAGTCCATGGGGTCGCTAAGAATTGGACATAACTGAGCGACTTCACTTTCACTTTTCACTTTCATGCATTGGAGAAGGAAATGGCAACCCACTCCAGTGTTCTTGCCTTGAGAATCCCAGGGACAGGGGAGCCTGGTGGGCTGCCGTCTATGGGGTCGCACAGAGTCGGACACGACTGAAGCGACTTAGCAGCAGCAGCCGAGAAAGCCCATGGAGACATGAAAACTAGTGTCCAACATTATAGTAGCACTCAGATTGTTTTAGCTAGGCCTTTGTTATTAACAAGAACAGAGTCTTTGTAAAACTAACTGTAGTAAATTATGGATGGCGGTTATTACAACAATCAATATTGTAGACAGGAAATCATCCAAGAAGAGAAATTCAGAAACAGGAGCGTGGTTTCATTGCCCTTCAGTCTGTGCTTTACTGTTATTACTATCATTAGTCCCCCTACCTTTTTTGTTCTCTTTCAGCATCTTCTTAATGCTTATTTTGCCATCAGCTAGTTTTGTTGTCCTCTATTCTGGTACAGATATGGAAAAGGCAGAATCAAATTAGTAAAAAATGTATTTTGGTTCAAAAGAATGACTTTCTGAAAAAAATACTATTTGAGATGTTTTACTTGATATTCAAACATCTAATAGGGCGGGATCTTTAAGTTTGACTTTGAAATTTTGATTTTTACATATGATATTACATTAGAATTATCCAAAATCTTTGAAATAGTTTCAACTTCCATAAAAGCTTAAATGATGGCACATCATCAAAGACTTCAATTTGGAGGGTGACTACCAGAAATACTTTTTTTTTTAAAAAGACACACAATTCCAATAACTTATCCCTCTTTTCCACCTTATCAAGTTTAATTATTTAACATGACCAGAGGACAGAAGTAGCCAATTCCAGATGTTCTGCAAATAGGAAACATTTTCTCATGATTGTTCTGAAATGCAAAGTTTAAATAAGAAAAACTAAACAATCATTTGTTTTTACCCTGACATCTTTTCTCATAACCAGATAAGTGTCTCATTACTCATGTCTCTCAGATGTCGCTTATTCACCCTTTGTTTTCTCAGAGACGTCACGCCTTCATCATTGATACTTTTCTTTTCACAATGTAATTGTCCGTTAGTCAATATCTACCTTCATCAAATGTCTGAAATGGTAAGTAAGGAGGAAAGGCCTCACAAAACAGGGCAATATTCTCTTAAAAGCATAAAATTATTGTTTGTGAGATTAGTCATAAAACTGAATTGTTAGACTCTGAAGCCTAAACTACATACACAAAAGAAAATTATTAAATGTTTATGTCAAAATATCCTGGTTAATTATATCCAATTTGCAATGTTTTAAATGTAAAAGGTATTACTTAAAGAGTTGTTCAACAGGAAGAGATGAAACAGTTGCAAGAAGAAAAAACCAAAAGACCTTTGCCAAATAAGAATTTTTAAATAGTCTAAATGAGCACATCTTCAGGCAATGTTTGCAGATATCATCTTGTGCTGAAACAGTTGTCAAAATGAAAAGAGAAAAAAACAAAAAAAAAACAAAAAAAGAGTGAGTGTAGATGCACCCTATTCCTCCAGGAGAAGAACAAATGCAATATTCAGGCATTGGCAGATCATTAAATTAAAAGCAATTGTGATAGTTAACTATCCAGAAACAGAAATCTAAATTTGAAACACAGATGTAATCATTCTGTGGAAAACTTCAGTATTAAACACTTGACAGAAAGGACAGGCTGATGACATAGTAAAATCCTTTGCATTAAATTCAGTCCGTTACCTCTGATGGAGATTCAAGCATCATTGGTTTTTGGTGCATAATTTTCTTATCTTACATTAGATAAAGGGCTATGTATGCATTTATTTCACAAAATTGATTTCAATGGTTAGAGCTTGAACTTTGTTGCTTTAGAAATTATCTAGTAATTTAATAACTTCCCATCCAGAAATTTCATTGTGAAAACTTTTGTTGTCACCATGAATTGTGGTGACTTAAAGAGAATATTATCATTTTATAGCATTTTCCTCTGTGCGGGTGGGAACTACCTTATATCACTGCATTATTTGCTCATCCATATGCAGATGTAATTCTTGCCTGGAGAATCCCAGGGATGGCAGAGCCTGGTGGGATGCCATCTGTGGGGTCATACAGAGTCGGACACGACTGACGCAACTTAGCAGCATTCAAACATAATTACCCTTCCCACATCTTTTTAAAAGTTTTTGAGGAAAACAGCAATAGGAAAATAATAAACATAAGGGAGAATTTATAAAAGTTCAATGGTAACTGAAAAAGCTGTTCATTTGTACAGTATAAAAATAATGATCATCAAAAATGATAATGAGACAGATACACTACTTTTTCCAACCTGCATATTTTCTTTAAACTTGTATCAATTATCATATTGATTTCTCTCTTTTATCTTCTTACATGCAAACACCACCATTTCCATCATCATCTTCAACATGATGATAGGTTGTTTTTCATTATCACTCAGAGTTTCTAATTTGTTCTGTTTCAATAAGGAACCAGAGGCATGGCACCTAAGATAGCCCTACAAAAGTATAATTTTCTAAAGGAAATAATATATCTCTCATAAAAATGTAAAATGAACACATCAAAGATATCATTTAACTCATTAATGAAACAATGTTAAAACTGGCTTAGTCAAGAATTTAAAGATATTTTTTATAAACAAATGTTAGTATAAGATTGCTGGATGAGATACAAAGCTGATTAATGAACAAAGGGTTACTAAATCATTGCTTCTGTGGCTATCTATTCTTGTGGGGAAATCACTTACATCTCTACCCTACATAAATCTGCAAGTTAATCTGTGCTCCCTTGGATTTAAAAAATATACCAGTCAATAGAAAGTCAATCAAAAGAACACACTCAGCATTGCATTGAAAGAACACCCAATAATCTCTTTTGTTACTTCCAAATTTTCATAATATTTTGACAGTGACTTAAGTCTGTCACTAAATAAATAATTAAACAAATAGCTGATATTTATTAAATATATGTGAAATTAGATATATAGAGACTGTGTGGATCTCAAGTTTTCACAACAAATTGTTGGTTGGGATATCACTGGTTAAAAACAGTTCTGGTTAAAGGCCATACCACTGTTGTCAAGCAGGCTCCACTAGACAAATAGCAGAATCAAGGAGGTCAGGGACACAGAACAGAAGTGTAACTGCTTTCTGAGCAAAGCTGGGAAAATAGTCCTGGGTAAAATACAAATGTCACTGCTCTTGTGATGTCTTGAAAACTTGAAAGAGCTAAAGACATTTTGCAGGCTTCTGAGATTAGAAAATATTTTTTGCACTTATCTTGATGAGGATACTCTTATATATGAAGCTTGGTATGGATTGGGGCTTCTTTTTAAGTCTCAGGTTGTGAGAAATAATTGATCAAGAGTTCAGATTTTTAGCACAGGTTGCCTCAAAAATTGTGTTTTGATTTATTTTCTGTCAGGGTTATTTATCTTTTTTTCCTCCTAATATTTGAACTTAAGTTTGCACACTGAAACCCAATTTACCTTCTCCATTTGTAAAGGTAAGCCAAACATTAGCTTTTTAAAAATCTTGTTCCTTCCAAAAGTTCAAAATTAATAAAATTTGACAATTCTATACTGACTGTTTAAAACATGTTTTTTCTTTTAAATATCTACTGTTAAGTATTTTCCTACTATAAACAATCATAGGAAATGACTCCTCTAAGACTTAAATTTTTGTCAAATTCTATGATATTTTTCTTAGATGGAATTCCTATAAATATTCATGAAATTCCATAACATTTTCATATGGTAAATTTATGTTTGTGTAATTTCCAAGTTAAATGTTACATGTAATTTTAAAACATTTGAAATGGATTGCCAAACTTTCATTCAGAAAATTTTTTTTTTTATTTACCTTCCCATCAAAATGTATAAGAATTCTCAAATATGGACTTATCCTGTTGAGTTTGAAGGCTGAATAGAGGTACTTAAATTTTGTTTTAGTTTTTATATATTTGATTACTAGGATAAAAGCATATATTCGAGTGATTAGTGATTGAAACGTTGAGTAGTAGACATTTTTCATTTCCCCTCCAGAATCATTTTCTCCACTGCATCTTCCTGCCGATGTCATTTATGGAAGGTATCAACAGGCACAGTCTCCCTCTGCAATCAACTGCTTTCAGCTGATGGGAGGCACTGGTAGAAGATGGAATGGTAGGAGTAGTATTAAGTCATTTGGTCCCCAGTTGCCTTTCTCCTGCTTACCATGTATTAAATGTGACTCTTTAAGTAATGAAACCTGTAGGCATGCCTCCTGAATTCTCTTTACTGAAATAGTGTGTCCATCCACCAGTTGTTGTATTGGTTGTAAACGTTGCCTCTTGTCTACAGCATTGGCTTTGTTGTAGCTTTGACCAAACAAGAGTCACCTTACTAAGGAAATTATGCCTGTGCCCCCAGGGGGAACCAAAAGACAATCATTGACTGAAGCAGAATATATATATAATCAACCCCTCCTTTCTTCCATGTAGAATCAGCTCTGTGGGGTAATTAGTACTCCAGAGCTCCGTGCAGAATCTGACTGAAGTTTCTTTCCAGCTGAAGCCACACAATTGCTTAGCTTTTATCTTGTTCTTTTCTGCTTTGTTCATTTACCTTTCTCTTAAGGCCACTCTCTCAATAAATTGATTGTCCGAAAGTCCCTGTCTCAGACACTCAGGAATTTGACATAATACCGTTTGTGCCAGAACAAATCTTAAAGAGTAGATTCTAAAGATGAGCTTGGATCTCTTGTAATGGGAACCCCGTCACTGGTGATAGGTGAGGTATTGATGCATTGTGGCTCACAATTTTTAAGATGTCATTGCTGGTGAAAAGAGACTGGAAAGTGTGGAGGGAATGTACTGTCTGGGGAATGTCTCTTGCATTTGAGAAATATAGAGAAAAGAATATAAGAATGATGGTAATGGATGTGTGTTGTTAAGTATTTTTAATTCATTTAAAGTGCAAATGATAAGCTTACATATACTAATCAGCAATATAAAGTACATTGTGAAGTTTAGAAGGGCCTCTTTGGCTTCATTATAGACATCCCCATCTGTGGTTGGTGGACAATCAGGGCTAAAGACTAGGCACAATTCAATTCAGTCACTCAGTCATGTCCAACTCTTTGCAACCTCATGGACTGTAGCATGCCAGGCTTCCCTGTCCATCACCAACTCCAGGAGATTGCTCAAACATGTCCATTGAGTCAGTGATGCCATCCAACCATCTCATCCTCTGTTGTCCCCTTCTCCTCCCACCTTCAATCTTTCCCAGCATCAGGGTCTTTTCAAATGAGTCAGTTCATCACATCAGGTGGCCAAAGTATTGGAGTTTCAGCTCCAGCATTAGTTCTTCCAATGGATATTCAGGACTGATTTCCTTGGAGGAGGAAATCAATACTGATTTCCTCTTGGAGGAGGTCACCATAGTCCTACCATAGAACCATCAAGCAGGCCCACAAACTGCAGAACAATTATACCAAAGAAATTATTGCACTGTTAGAAAAGTTCCAAGACCCACAACATATTTCCCAACCTGGAGATATGGCAAAGGGATTGAGAATCCCCAGAGAATTTGACTTTGGAAGCCAGTGGGATTTGATCATAGAATTTCCACAGGACTGGGGAATCAAACTCTTGGAAGGCACAAACAAAACCTGTGTGCACCAGGACCTAGGAGAAAGAAGCAATGACCCCACAAGAGACTGACCCAGACTTGCCTGTAAGTGTCCAGGAGTCTCCAGCAGAGGCATGGGTCGGCAGTGGTCTGCTGCAAGGTCAGGGGCACTGAGTGCGGCAGTGCGCACAAGACCTTTTAAAGGAGGTCGCCATTATCTTCATTACCTCCATCACAGTTTGGCCTCAGGTCAAACAACAGGAAGGGAACACAGCCCCATCCATCAACAGAAAATTGGATTAAAGATTTACTGAGAATGGCCTGCCCATCAGAATAAGACCCAGTCAGTCACTCCCCTCAGGAAGCTTCTGTAAGCCTCTTAGCCTTACCTGTCAGAGGGCGAGAGAATGAAAACTACAATCACAGAAAATTAATCAAACTGATCACATGGACCACAGCCTTGTCTAAGTCAGTGAAACTATGAGCCATGCCATGTAGGGCCACCCAAAACAGATGGGTCATGGTGGAGAGTTCTGACAAAAAGTGAAGGGGATGGCAAACCACTTCAGTATTCTTGCCTTCAGAACCCCATGAACAGTATGAAAAGGCAAAAAAGGACTAGGCACAGGACTCCATTATAAGAGTAACAATGTCAGAGAAGGCTGAACGTTCAGACTCAGTAAGCCTCCTTTGCTAAAGTCAGGGCCTGGTTAGGGAAGAGTTAGGGTATTGACATGGGATGGGTAGATGCACTTAAAGTTAAGTCCTCTGATTACTCTGATACTGCTGGGTTTGCAGAAATGAGCCACTCCTCACCCATCACCACCTTTTGTTCAGTTACACCATATGTTTTTATCTTAGTTGTGGTGGTAGTGGTAAAGAACCTGCCTGCCAATGCAGGAGACATAAAAATGCTATTTCAATCCCTGGGTTGGGAAGATTCTTCTGGAAAAGGAAATGGCAGTCCACTCCAGTATTCTTGTCTGGAGAATCCCACGGACAGAGAAGCCTGAAGAGCTATGGTGCATGGGTTTGCAAAGAGTCATACATGACTGGAGCAACTTACCACACACGCACGGGTTACTTATACTTCCAGGTGTACAACAGTAATTCGAAATTGGTAAAGATTGCATACCATATGAAGTTATTTTATTGGGTACATCCCCTCTGCTGCGCATTGCATCCTTGTAGCATTGATTTATAACTGGTAACTTGTATTTCTAAATCCCTTTGACCTATTTCACCACTCTCTCCACCCTTCTTCTCTCTGGTAACCACTAGTTTTTGCTCTGTACCTGTGAGTTTGGTTGTGTTTTGTTATATTGGTTCAGTTTTTGTTTGTTTTTTAGATTCCAAATACAAATGTAAACATAGGGTGTTTTTATTTCTCCGTGTGACTTGTTTCACCAAGTGTTCCTCCATGGACATTCGTGTTGCCACCAATGGCACTATTTCATTCTTTTTAATGGTTGAGAAATATTGCAATGGTTTTATACATATATTTTGTGTATATGTTTTATATATGTATATTCATTATATATAATAATATAATAATACCATGTTAATATATATATTAATTTTATTATATACATTATAATGATACAATTATTAATTGCATTGTTAATATATTGACATAATATATATTAAATATATTGTTTAAATATTATGGTATTATTATTATGTATATAGCACACACATATATAAAACATATATGTGATATATATGTATAAATCTATTACAATAGATTTTACAAAATATCAGAAAAAAAAAAAAAGACATTGCTAAAGCTATGGTTTTTCCAGTAGTCGGATGTGCGGATGTGAGAGTTGGACAATAAAGAAAGCTGATCACCAGAGAATTGATGCTTTTGAGTTGGAGAAGACTCTTGAGAGTCCCTTGGACTGCAAGCAGATCCAATCAGTCCATCCTAAGAGAAATCAGTCTTGAATATTCATTGGAAGGACTGATGCTAAAGCTGGAACTCCAATACTTTGGCCACCTGATGTAAAGAACTGACTCACTGGGAAAGACCCTGATGCTGGAAAAGATTGAAGGTGGGAGGTGAAGGGGACGACAGAGGATGAGATGGTTGGATGGCATCACCGACTCAACGGATGAGAGTTTGAGTAAGCTCCGGGAGTTGGTGATGGACAGAGAAGCCTGGCATGCTGCAGTCCATGGGGTTTCAAAAAAAGTCGGACAGTCCCGAGCGACTGAACTGAACTGATTATATATATGTGTGTGTGTGTTTTATATGTATATGTATACAACACACACACCATATCTTTATAAATTCATCTTTTGATGGACTTTGATTGCATCTATATATTGGCTAATGTAAATATGCTGCTATAAATACTATGGTTGGAGAAGGAAATAGCAACCCACTCCACTATTCTTGCCTGGAGAATCCCATGGATGGAGGAGCCTGGTGGGCTACAGTCCATGGGGTCGCAAAGAGTTGGACATGACTGAGCGACTTCACTTTCACTTTCAAACACTATGGTACCTATATCTTTTCTAATTAGTGTTTTCATTTTCTTCAGATAAATACCCAGGAGTCTAATTGCTGAATCATATAGTAGTTTTATTTTTAATTATTTGAGGAAACTCCATAATGTTTTCCATAGTGGTTGCACCAATCTGCATTTCCAGCAACAGTGTACTAGGGTTCCTTTTTATACATACCCTTACCAACACGTGTTATTTATTGTCTTTTTGATAATAGATGTTCTAATAGGTGTGAGATGGTATCTTATTGTGTCTTTCATTTTCATTTCCCTGATGATTATGTTGAGCATCATTTCATGTGTCTGTTGGCCATCATACATCTTCATTGGAAAAATGCCCATTCAAGTCCTCTACCCACATTTTAACTGGATTGTTTAGTTTCTTTTGATGTTGAGTTGTATGACTCCTTATATATTTTGAATATTAAGTCCTTATGATATATATCATTGGCAAATATCTTCTCCCATTCAGCAGGTGGTCTTTTCATTTGTTGATGGTATTCTTTGCTGGACAAAAGCTTTTTAGTTTGATTAGGTTCCATTTGTTTCTTTTTATTATTGTTTCCCTTGCCTGAGGAGACAGATTCAAAAGAATATTGCTAAGACTGCCAAAGAGCATACTGTCTATATTGTCTTCTACGAGTTTCACATCTTTAGGTCTTACATGTAAATTTTTTAATACATTTTGAGTTAATTTTTATGGTGAGAGAATATGTTCTAATTTGTTTCTTTCTTTGTTTCTTTTTTTGGCATGTAACTGTCCAGTTTCCCATGACTGCAGCATGAAATTAAAAGACACTTGCTCCTTGGGGAAAAAACTATGCCAAACCTAGACAGCATACTAAAAAGCAGAGACATTACTTTGCCAACAGCCTTCCATCTTGTCAAAGCTATGGTTTTTTCAGTAGTCATTTATGGATGTGAGAGTTGGACCATAAAGAAAACTGAGAGCTGAAGAATTGATGCTTTTGAACTGTGGTATTGGATAAGACTCTTGCAAGTCCCTTGGACTATAAGGAGATCAAACCAGTAAATTCTAAAAGAAACCAGCTCTGAATATTCTTTGGAAGGGCTTGTGCTAAAGCTGAAATTCCAATACTTAGGCCATCTGATGAGAAAAGCTGAGTCTTTGGAAAATACCCTGATGCTAGGAAAGATTAATGGCAGGAGGAGAAGGGGACAGCAGAGGATGAGATGGTTGGATGGCATCACCGACTCAATGGACATGAGTTTGAGCAAGCTTTCGGAGTTGGTGATGAACAGGGAAGCCTGGCATGCTGCAGTCCATGAGGTCGCAAAGGGTATGACTCAGATATGACTGAGCAACTGAACTGAACTGTCCAGTTTTCCAGGCACCACTTATTGAGGAAACTGTCTTTTCCCTCTTTTATATTCTTGCCTCTTTTGTCCTAGATTGATTGACCATGTGTGTGAGATGTGTGAGGGTTTATTTCTCAGCTCTTTATTCTGTTCCATTGACCTAGTGTCCATTACATGTGCCAGTACCACACATTTTATTTCTGTAACTTTGTATATAGTTTTAAGTCAGGGACTGTAATATATCAGGTTTTGTTCTTTTTTTTCCTCAATATTTCTTTGGCTATTCAGGGTAATTTTCAGGGTAATTTGTGTTTCCATACAAATTTTAGTTCTAGTTCTGTGAAAAATGCTATATTTTGATAGGGATTTCATTAAATTTGTAGATCACTTTGAGTAGTATGGACATTTTAGCAATATTAATTAATCAAATCCATGAATATAGGATATATTTTAATCTATTTGTATCACCTTTGGCTTCCTTAATCAATGTCTTATGGTTTTCAGAGTACACGCATTCTACCTTCTTGGTTAAATTTATTCCAACGCATTTTATTCTTTTTGCTTTGATTGCAAATTGAATTGTTTTCTTGATTTTTCTTTCAGATAGTTCATTTTTAGTGTATAGAAATGCAGCTTATTTCTGTATATTAATGTTATATTTTATAACTTTACCACATTTATTAGTTCTAATAGTTTTTGTTAGTGTCTTTAGGGTTTTCAATAAATAATATTGTGTCATCTGCAAATAGTGACAGTTTTATTTTTTCTCTTCAAGTTTGTATGCATTTAATTTAATTTTATTTTAATCATCTGGTTACTACAGCTAGGACTCCCAATATCATGGTAAATAAAATTCGTGAGTGTTCACATCCTTGTCTTGCTTCTTGTCTTAGAGCAAAAGCATTCAATTTTCATCATTGAGTATAATGTTAGCTGTGAGTTTATCATAAATGGTATTTACTATTTATATGTTCCCACTACACCACTTTTGTTAAGAGTTTTTATCATGAATGCATTTAAATTTTGTCAAAAGCTTTTTCTGCATCTATTGAAATGATAAGGTGACTTGTATGCTTCATTTTCATGATGTGGTGTATCATATTGATTTCCCACTATTGACACTCTTGCAAACCTGGAATAAATCTCACTTGATTATGATATATGATCCTTTTTATATGTGATTGAATTCGTTTTACTAATATTGTTGAGGAGTTGTTGAGGGGTTTTGCATTTACATTCACCAGAAATATTGACCTGTTAGTTTCTTTTTTGTAGAATCTTTGGTTTTAACATGAGGCTGACCTTATAAATTGAGTTTGGAAGTGTCCCTTCCTCTTCACATTTCTGGAGTAGTTGGAGAAAGATAAGCATTAACCTTCTTTAAAATTTTTGATAGAATGCCTCTGTACAGCCATCTGGTCGTGAAATTTTGTTTTTTTGGCAGTTTTGTTTTGTTTTTCTCATACTGGTAATTGGTCTGTTCATATTTTCTATTTGTTTTTGTTTCAGTCTTTGCAGAGTATACATTTTTTAGGAATTTGTCCATTTTTTCTTGGTTGTCCATTTTATTGGTGTTTCTATTTTTTATTTCTATTCTGATCTTTATTATTTTATTCTTTCTTCTTATTTTGAGATTTGTTTGTTCTTTTTCTAATTCCTATGGGTGGAAAGTTAAGTTTATTTGAGATTTTTTTCATGTTCTTGAAGTAGGCCTGTTTCACTATAAACTTCCCTCTTAAAACTGCGTTTGATATGTCTCATAGATTTTGCAAAGTTGTATGCCTATTTTCATTCACTTGAAGTCATTTTTGTTTTCCTCTGATTTCTTTGTTGATTGGTTGATTTTTGGTAGCATGTAGCTTAGTTTCCAGGTGTTTGGATTTTTTTCATTTATTTCCTGTGTTTGATTTCTATTTCATACCATGTAGTTAGAAAGGATGTGATTTCAATCTTAAAAGTATTGAAACTTGTTTTGTGGCCTTGGATGTGATCTGTCTGGAGAATGTTTCATGTGTAGTAGAACAGGATATGTATTCTGTTAATTTTGGAAAGAAAGTTCTATAGATGGGCTTCCCAGGTGGCACCAGTGGTGAAGAACCCAAGGCAAGAGTTGTAAGAGATTCGGGTTCAATCCCTGGGTCAGGAAGATCACTTGGAGGAGGATATGGCAACCCACTTCAGTATTCTTGCCTGGAGAATCCCATGGACAGAGGAGGCTGGCAGGCTACAGTCCATAAGGTATCACAGAGTCAGACACAATTGAAGCAACTTAACATGCATGCATGCACATTCTATAGATATCTCATAAGTACATATGGTATCATATGCCATTTTAGACACTGTTTCCTTATTGTTTCTGTATTTTCTGTATCTTTATTGATTTTTCTGTCTGGATGATGTATTCTTGGTTGTAGAAGAGCCATTCTGTAAGTCTTTTGGTCATTTTAAGAGAAAGTTGCTCTATATGTGGTTGCAGGTTTAATGCGTTTGTAGGAGGAGACAAGTTCAGGGTCTTCCTATTCTGTTCTCTTGATCCTACTTCCCACTGCCCCTTGTTGGAAAATAAAGCCCTTGCCTTTTGCTGGAAGATGACACAGAAGCCTCAGTTAGACAGGTGCCATATAGCATAATGCTTGCCCTTCTCAGGGTGCTGCCATCTCCCCTCCTAACTACTAGACCCAAAATAAAGTTCAAGTCTCAGCATTACCTGGGTCTGCTAAGGGATAAGAGTGAATATAAGTGCATGAACTTTCATTCCTGGCTAATATGCTGGCAGGAACCAAGATATTATATCGAGGAGTGGATTCTGAGAGACCTGGATTATGGAAATTAAAATATATACCTGGATAAGGAAGGTTTCTGTTAATATGGGACCACCACAGATGTGCCTCATTTTATTGTATTTTATTTTACTTTACCGTACAAATATTACATCTTTTACAAATTGAAGGTTTGTGGCAACCCTGCATTGTCAAATGATGGTTAGCATCTTTTAGGAAAAATACTTTTTAACAGAGGTACATAAAAAATTTTTTTAGACATAATGGTAGTGCACTTAATAGAGTACATCATATTATAAATATAACTTCTATACACACTGGGAATCCAAAAAATTCATGTGAATCACTTTGTTGCAATATTTGCTTTATTATGGTGATCTGGAACAAAACTGTCAATATCCCTGAGTTTTGCCTACATTGTGACACAGGATTTAGTATTCTGGCAAGAGCCCCAGGAGATGATTCTAGTATGCTGTTGGAATGGCGCTTGGAAGCTCAGAACAAGTAGAAGCACACATGGCAGAAGTGCCAAGAGCAGACCATGAAGAAAAAGATCAACAGGCTCAGAAAGTGAACCCTTTAAAAATAAGTTTGCTGTATAAGATCAAAAAACAAAGCCAAAAAGAATTGGTTAACTCATTTCTCAGTAGGTTCCAGGGTACAATCCATTCTATTTACAATGCTGATAAGAAATGTTCTGAGGAGAGGAGTGCCTGCGTGATTTAGAGCCTTGGGGTAGCTGAGCTATGTAAGCAGTACCAACAACAGGCAAAACTATCACAAACTGCAGTGGGTATGATGAAATGCTAGGAAACCAGAGGCAAGGGGGCAACACTTGGATGACAGAAGCAAAGTGGATATAATTATAACGGCCAGCATCAGCATGGTAGCTGCAAGGCCTACTCACAGAGATGTATGGAGACGGTTAATAGAACAGGACGTTCTTAGGAACATGACAGAAAAGTGGCCAACATGGGCACTTTTTAATACATAGAAGAAAAGAAATTCAGAATAATTGGGCAGAAAGCTGAGGTCAGCTTCCCTGTAAAAAGTCACAGACCCCTGTCCAATCCCCAGCACTAACAAGTCCTTAAAACCAGAACCAAAGAGTTGGAAACCTGGTTGGATCCCATTGAGAAAAGACTACAAAACTACAGCAAGAGCAGAGAGTAGTAATTTCCCCCAAAGGACCTATGACTTTAACCTCAGGTAGCCAAGCCCTGGTGAAAGAGGGGAAACCTGATCTTTTGAATGTTGTTTATATATAGGTTTAAGTTGATGCTGCTGTAGCAAGAATAGAAATGTGTGAGGATTGGTCAGATGATGAAGAGAGAGCCCTGGCCCATGACTCATTGCCAGTCTTCTCATTGTTCCCTTGACTGTGTAGATTCTTGTGTAATTCTGATTTTTCTATAGCTTTCAAATATATTATCCCAAGTATACCAGGTATGCCAAATAAATGCCAGGTATGGTCAAGATTAGATTCTAGGCCAGAAAAAACAAACAAACAAACAAACACCATCTTTTGTTATTAAGAACACCAGAGAGACAGCTAGTCAAACTTAAATAAGGTCTGTGATAACAGCATTATGTCTTTGTTAATTTCCTGATTTTGATAATTGTACTGTGGTTAAGTTAAATATATTGGAGTATTGAATATTTACAGGTAAGGGAATGGTATATCTGAGATAGAAAGAAACTATGGTAAAATATTTGTGTAATCTGGGTGAAGTGTATATGAGAATTCTTTGTAATAATTTTGCAACTTTTCTGTAAATCTGAAATTATTACATAATAAAAACTAAAAAAAAATGCAAAAGTTGTAATTCTTCAAAGGAGTATATTTTTTAAATTCACAGTGCCATTTGTACTTTAGTATTTTGTTGTCTACTTATAATGCTAATATACCTGGTAATACATAAGCATCAGTTCAGTTCAGTTGCTCAGTCATGTCCAACTCTTCGCGACCCCATGAATCGCAGCACGCCAGGCCTCCCTGTCCATCACCAACTCCCAGAGTTCACTCAGACTCGCGTCCATCGA
>NW_011494647.1:1100406-1133870 GCF_000754665.1 Bison bison bison | reverse complement strand
CTCTGTTGTCCCCTTCTCCTCCTGCCCCCAATCCCTCCCAGCATCAGAGTCTTTTCCAATGAGTCAACTCTTCACATGAAGTGGCCAAAGTACTGGAGTTTCAGCTTCAGCATCATTCCTTCCAAAGAAATCCCAGGGCTGATCTCCTTCAGAATGGACTAGTTGGATCTCCTTGCAGTCCAAGGGACTCTCAAGAGTCTTCTCCAACACCACAGTTCAAAAGCATCAATTCTTCGGCACTCAGCCTTCTTCACAGTCCAACTCTCACATACATACAGGACCACAGGAAAAACCATAGCCTTGACTAGATGGACCTTTGTTGGCAAAGTAATGTTTCTACTTTTGAATATGTTATCTAGGTTGGTCATAACTTTCCTTCCAAGGAGTAAGCATCTTTTAATTTCATGGCTGCAGTCACCATCTGCAGTGATTTTGGAGCCCCCAAAAATAAAGTCTGACACTGTTTCCACTGTTTCCCCATCTATTTCCCATGAAGTGATGGCACCGGATGCCATGATCTTTGTTTTCTGAATGTTGAGCTTTAAGCCAACTTTTTCACTCTCCACTTTCACTTTCATCAAGAGGCTTTTTAGTTCCTCTCACTTTCTGCCATAAGGGTGGTGTCATCTGCATATCTGAGGTTATTGATATTTCTCCTGGCAATCTTGATTCCAGCTTGTGTGTCTTCCAGTCCAGCGTTTCTCATGATGTACCCTGCATATAAGTTAAATAAGCAGGGAGACAATATACAGCCTTGACATTCCTTTTCCTATTTGGAACCAGTCTGTTGTTCCATGTCCATTTCTAACTGTTGCTTCCTGACCTGCATACAGATTTCTCAAGAGGCAGGTCAGGTGGTCTGGTATTCCCATCTCTTTCAGAATTTTCCACAGTTTATTGTGATCCACACAGTCAAAGGCTTTGGCATAGTCAATAAAGCAGAAATAGATGTTTTTCTGGAACTCTCTTGCTTTTTCCATGATCCAGCGGATGTTGGCAATTTGATCTCTGATTCTTCTGCCTTTTCTAAAACCAGCTTGAACATCAGGAAGTTCACGGTTCACGTGTTGCTGAAGCCTGGCTTGGAGAATTTTGAGCTTTACTTTACTAGCGTGTGAGATGAGTGCAGTTGTGCAGTAGTTTGAGCATTCTTTGGCATTCACAAGGTAAGGAGCAGCAGCTACACTTTGCTGGAGCAGCTGTGAAGAGATACCCCACGCCCAAGGTAAGAGAAACCCAAGTAAGATGGTAGGTGTTGCAACATGGCATCAGAGGGCAGACACACTAAAACCATACTCACAGAAAACTAGTCAATCTAATCACACTAGGACCACAGACTTGTCTAACTCAATGAAACTAAGCCATGCCTGTGGGGCAACCCAAGACGGGAGGGTCATCATAAGCATACCAAACACTTACTTCAAATTCTTTCTGTATTGAAAAGTCTTAGCATGACAAGAGAAAACGAGCATAGAAAACAAGTAGCACAATTGATCTATGTTGGCCTTCTTCCTTTAAGCATATCTGACACAATATGTATGGACCACTAAACCAAACCATGGCTGTCCCTGTGGTCTTCATGGCTGTCCTCAATACACTTTCTGATTTGATTTTATGTATGGTTTTCATTTTTGTCTCCAAATTCAAGAGTCTTCACTTACTGTTCCTTGGATTTGGTGTCATTGTATTTTATTTGTTCATTCATCAGTAATTACTTACTGACTGTATAGTAGCTGCCAAATAACTGGAAATAGAGTTTTAAAAGATTGGCATAGCCTTTTATAGTCTTCAAACTGCCCTGTAAGTGACATTAATTTCTCTCTAAAATCACTGGCTTGTAGTCAACTATCTTGATTTGTCACAATTTGAGTATCTTTATGAGGACATTTTAATTCTCAGAGCCCAACTTCATCCCTCTGATCCATAGCTTATGCAATCATTCCAGTAACCTGCAAAGGGAAAATGAATTAAATAAAGTCCAATGAACATTTCAATGAGATTTCCATCTTCCCAATCTTCTTGACATGTTTCTTGAACAAATTTAACCAGTCAGAGAAAATATGTATATTGAAAATATGCCAAGGTATGCTAATAGAAAACTATTTCAAGCTAAAATCTACACAAGATAGTGTTTTTACTAGTCAAATAGATGTAACACATGAAGGAAATATAAAACAGCAGAAAATGTTTATTTTTGATTTCACAATATTGGAAACTCATATTAGTCATGTTCCTAGGCTTCCTTTGGGCAATTTGAGGGATATTTGAGTGCTTTGATGTTGAGAATGTCTGATGAACAAAAGCACTGATTTTATTCAATCAAGTTATGACTACCCCAGGATAGTTTTAACTTATTCTTCTGCCTAACAGAAGAATATTGATCCCTAAACCCTAAGCCCGTTTTTTTTTTTTTTTTTCATGTTGTATATTTTGTCTAGAGATTTGTCTCATTCCAAAATATATTATTTCATCTTTTTCACACTAACGAGTAACACAGTCCTATAAGTGAATTAAAATAAATAAAACAAAAATTTGCTTAAAATTCTATAATTGTCAGAGTTGAATAATAGTGGTATTACTGATAAATCCACTCAATCTATATAAAGCACATTTATTGCTTTTCCCCTTAAGAATCATAAAGTGTAAACTTTTGAATAAATGCTAAAATAATGACAATAAACTTTAATTTAGGCACCTTAGCACTCTATGGAACTGTAGATCTAGTAGAGCTCATTTATTGTATGAAATAACATCCCTGGATCCCTAATTCCTTGTCATTTGACTCTGAAATTGATATAGCAACAAATCAGTGAAATTATCTCTCTCTAACCCATATGAAGAGCAAGGTATGTTCTCCAGATTCCTGAGTAAATCACATCTTTGGCTATTCTGATGAGATAAAAAACTTGCTCACAAATTCTAGGGAATTGGTATTTGGGGATTCTACCACTGCTGCCTTCAACAAATCCATAAGACCCTGAATTTTAGGCAGGACTACTAATGCAAATTAGTAATAAAATTACTAATGAAATTAAAAGATGCTTGCTCCTTGGAATAAAAGTTATGACAAACCTAGACAGCATATTAAAAAGCAGAGACAATACTTTGCCAACAAAGGTCCATCTAGTCAAAGCTATGGTTTTTCCAGTAGTCATGTATGGATGTGAGAGTTGGACTATAAAGAAAGCTGAGCGCAGAAGAATTGATGCTTTTAAACTATGGTGTTAGAGAAGACTATTAAGAGTCCTTTGGACTGCAAGGAAATCCAACCAGCCCATCCTAAAGGAAATCAGTCCTGAATATTCATTGGAAGGACTGATGCTGAAACTGAAATTCCAATACTTTGGCCACCTGATGCGAAGAACTGACTCATTTGAAAAGACCGTGATGCTGGGAAATATTGAAGGCAGGAGGAGAAGGGGAAGACAGAGATGGTTGGATGGCATTACCGACTTGATGAGCATGGGTTTGGGTGGACTCCGGCAGTTGGTGATGGACAGGGAGGGCTGGCATGCTGTGGTTCATGGGGTCGCAAAGAGTCAGACATGACTGAGTGACTGTACTGAACTGAACTAATGCAAAAAACAAACAAACAACAAACTTGTATTTATCCCACTGGTGTTGAATTCAAATGGTTAAGGTACAAAGAAACTCTAGCAATATATTAATTTAGTATTCTCATAGGGATCAGATAAAGTCACCATGTGTATGAGACTTGGCTCAACACTCGCATTTACTTTTTCTTGAATTCCAATGTTCTTGTCAAGCTTTTCTTTCCCGGATTCATAAATTGTTGTCTCTATTTCTTATTCTTTTTGATTTTACAAAATTTGTGATCTCTTAACCTTGAATTACCCTGCATTTTTTTTCCTGTATTTACACTCCCTTGGGATCTTACATATTCTCAAAACTTTAAATATCATATGCATACCCAAGTTCTCAAATTTTATATCTTTCTCTCGTTCCTCTCCCTGAACTCCAGACTCATTTATCCAATGTGTACTTGACATCTCCACTTGAATACCAAATAGTTATATTAAAGTTAACATGCCCTAGACTCTATTCATAAACTTTTCCCTCAAACTTCCAACTTTACTTCTTTCTTCCACATCTCACCTAATGATAATTCAAGCTGTCCACTTTCTGTTACGTTGAGTCCTTTCTTTCTCAAACCTTTATCCAATATATTCAGAATATACACAGACCTCACCTCAAAATATATCTAAGACAAACATCATAATTGTTGTGGATAATACCATTATGATAGCAGCAAAAGAATAAAATACTTAGGAATAAACCAAAAGGTGAGAGATCTGGTGTTGTTCAGTCACTAAGTTAAGTCCAATTCTTTGAGACCCCATGGAACGCAGCACACCAGTCTTCCCTGTTCTTCACTATCTATTTGAGTTTGCTCAAACTCATGTGCATTGAGTCAGTGATGCCATCTAAGCATCTCATCCTCTGTTGCCCCCTTCTCCTCTTGCTGTCAATTTTCCCCAGCATCAGGGTGGTTTCAAGTGAGTCAGCTCTTTGCATCAGGTTGCCGAAGTATTAGAGATTCAGTTTCAGCATTAGTCTTTCGGGGAATCAGTTTAATTCAGTCACACAGTCATGTCTGACTCTTTGAAACCCCATGGACTGAAGCATGCCAGGCTTCCTTGTCCCTCACCAACTCCTGGAATTTGCACAAATTCATGTCCATTGAGTTGGTGATGCCATCCAACCATCTCCAATAGTCAGGGTTCATTTCCTTTAGGATTGACTGGTTTGATCTTGCTGTCCAAGGGACTCTCAAGAGTCTTGTCCAGCACCACAGTTCAAGTGTCAATTCTCTAGCTCTCAGCCTTGTTTATGGCCCAACTTTCACATCTAAACATGACTACTGGAAAAACCATAGCTTTGAGTATAAGGACATTTCTTGGCAAAGTGATGTCTCTGCTTTTTAAAACGTTGTCTAGATTTGACATAGCTATTCTTCCAAGGCATTTTCTAGCCTGGAAATGCTTTCTAGTCCAGCATTTTTCATGATGTACTCTATGTAAAAGTTATATAAGTTAAATAAGCAGGGTGACAATATGCAGCCTTGACATACTCCTTTCCCAATTTTGAGCCAGTCCGTTGTTCCATGTCCGGTTCTAACTGTTGCTTCTTGTCCTGCATACAGTTTCTCTGGAGTAGGTTAGGTGGTCTAGTATCCCCATCTCTTTAAGAATATTCCACAGTTTGTTTTGATGCACACAATAGTCAGTGAAGAAGTAGATTTATATTTTGAAATTCTCTTGCTTTTTCTATGATCCAACAGATGTTGACAATTTGATCTCTGGTTCCTCTACCTTTTCTAAATCTAGCTTGTACATCTGAAAGTTCTCAGTTCATGTGCTACTGAAACATTGTTTGAAGGATTTTGAGCATAATCTTGCTGGCATGTGGAACGAGTGCAATTGTACAGTAATTTGAACATTCTTTGGCATTGTTTTTCTTTGGGATTGGAATGAAACCTGACTTTTCCAGTCCTGTGGCCACTGCTGAGTTTTCCAAATTTGCTGTCATAATGAAAGCAGCACTTTAATGGCATCATCTTTTAAGCTGTGAAATAGTTCCACTGGAATCCCATCACCTCCACTAGCTTTGTTCATAGTAATGCTTCCTGAAGCCCATTGACTTCACACTCCAGATGTCTGGTTCTAGGTGAGTGACCACATCATTGTGGTTAACTCAGTCATTAAGAGCTTTTCTGTACATTTCTTCTGTGTATTTTTGCCACCTTTTCTTAATTTCATCTGCTTCTGCTAGGTCCTTGCTCTTTTTGTCCTTTATTGAGCCTATCTTTGTATAAAATGTTCCCTCGGTAATTCCAATTTTCTTAAAGAGATCTCTAGTCTTTCCCACTCTATTGTTCCTCTCTATTTCTTTGCATTGTTCACTGAGGAAGGTTTTCTTATCTCTCCTTGCTATTCTCTGGAACTCTGCATTCAGTTGGGTATATGTTTCCTTTTCTCTATTGCTTTTGCTCATTTTAATTTCTCAGCTATTTATAAGGCCTCCTCAGACAAACATCTTGCCTCCTTGCAATTCTTTTTCTTGGGGATGATTTTGGAGATCTGTACATGTAATAAAACTGATGAAAGAAATTGAAGAAGACACAAATAAATGAAAAGATGCTCCATGTTTATGGATTGAAAAAATTAATATTGTTAAAATGTCCACTCTACCAAAAGCAATCTACAGATGCAATGCAATTTCTTTCAAAATGTCAATAACACTTTTCACAGGAATAGAAAAAAAATTCTCTAGTTTATATGGGAGCAAATATAGAGAGTCCTAACTTACAGGAACACAGGCTTGCCTGTAGAAACCACAATGCAAGCTAGTACCTGAGTAGAAAAGCCTGAACTGTAATTGATGATTTGCTGGAGGCTCAGTGTAGGCAAAGCTGAGAGTTGAAACTCCAGAGGGACCAAGTCTTGAGGGGAACCCCACAATATTGTGAGATTTGCCTGCAGGAGTTTGACCAGGTGTCACAGAAACATTATAGAAAAATTCCATTGTGCTTCCAATAGGAAAAGAAGAAAAGTAACCATTTGAAAACATGTCAAAACACTCTTCTTAACAAGGTTTGACCTCAGGGGAACTAGTTAACTATAATATCATTTTAACCATATTAGTCTGTTGGACTGACACTGGGCAAGGGGAATACTCAACTGCACCTGATTCGAGTCTTTCATATGGGAAAAGGGAAATATCTAGCTCCAATCCACTCTAACCATTCTGTTACACCTAAGAGGGGAAGGAAAAACAAACAAACAAACTGAGAAACATGTGAAGTTCACATTCCAAAGGCACAAGCTTACTAAAAGACTGAGACCTAATCATAGGTCCTCTACCCCCTGCTCCTCACCACAACACCGCTGCTAAGTCGCTTCAGTCGTGTCCGACTCTGTGCGACCCCATAGACCGGCAGCCCAACAGGCTCCACCGTCCCTGGGATTCTCCAGGCAAGAACACTGGAGTGGGTTGCCATTTCCTTCTCCAATGCATGAAAGTGAAAAGTGAAAGTGAAGTCGCTCAGTCGTGTCCGACTCTTAGCGACCCCATGGACTGCAGCCTACCAGGCTCCTCCATCCATGGGATTTTCCAGGCAAGAGTACTGAAGTGGGGTGCCATTTCCTTCTCCACAACACTGCTGAAGATCAATTATAGTGGGCCAGTGCATCATGTCTGACTATCAACAAAAAATTACAAGGCATGTGAAAAGGCAAAAAATAGTTTGAGGAGACAAAGCAAGTATCAGAACCAGACATGGAATTAGACTGGGAATTTAAAACTGTTACGATTAATATAGTAAGGGCTCTAATGGATGAAGTAGAGAGCATGCAGGATCAGATTTTTATTAACAATGTAAGCAGAGAGATGGAAATCTTAAGAATCAAAAAGAAATGTTAGAGATAAAAAATATACTGTAACAGAAATGAAGGATACTTTTAGTGGGTTCATTAGTAAACTGGACATGGTTGATGAAACTCTGAGCTAGAGGCTGTATCAATACAATCCTCAAAAAGCAAAGAGCAAAGACTAAAAAAAAATTATACAACAGAATATCCAAAGACCGTGGGACAACTAAAAAGGGTAGTTTTCTACTCAAAATCTTTTGCTAGCATCCTGTTTCACTCAGAGTAAAAGCCCAAGTTCTTACAGTAGCTTAGAAACGCTGTTGCATTATCTGACCTCATTATTGCTCTGACTTCATCTCACTCCCTCCACTCCAACCACACTGATTTTTTGCTGCCCCTGGAACACATCCCAACAGACCACAATTGTTCTCCTTGCCTGAAATGTACTCCTTCACAATTAGTGTGGCTTACTCTTATACTCTTTAAACCTTTGCTCAAACTTCACCTTCTCTGAGATTCCTCACACATAATTTAAACATGTATCCCCCTCTTTTCCATCTCCAATTATACATAGTTTTATTTCTATTCATAACCTTAGCGGATAACTTACTAATTCGATCAACGTGTTTATTTTCTGTCTTTGCACTAGAATATAAGCTCCTTTTAAGGGCAGAGACTTTCATTGATTTTAGTCACTACTATGTCTTCAAAATTTAGAAAAGTGCTTGACAGATAACTCAATAAATATTTTCTGCAGCTATAAATGAATTTCTTTTTGTATATGAATCACTTCTCTCATCTCTGAATCATCCTGGCAATTGCTCTGACAGTATCCTCTTAACAGAACTCTGAATCAAAAATGTGTATGTGTAGCAAATTTCACTAAAAATTTTGGTCAGCAGAGAAAGATTAAGTTGTCTCCCAGAAAAGAAGACATTCCTGCTTCAAAAATATCTGCATACACCCTGAAAAGGGTTTCTGCCTTAGCTCTGTTTCCCCGCAAGCTCTAATCCTTTGTCATGCAGTTTATTTCCTCCCTCCCACTCTCACCGCCTCACCTTCATCTTCTCTGCTTTGCTTTCTTGTTGTTCTTCCAAGCCCAAGACTTGTTTTAACCTCTTATGCAGAGTATTTAGTTACTTCTTTTAGTGCTATCTTTCTTTAGATCTTTTTGTTAATATTGTGTTCACAATTTCAAAACCTAGCCAAGAAGTGTTCACAGCCAAAGACAGTCCTCTCCTCAGGAGGAATTTTGGCACAAGCTGTTTAAAATACAAAATCTGCTTTGCTGCATAAATTAAAAGCAGTAGCACAAGGAATTCAAGGGTGTTTTTGATACTAAATTTCTCTGGAGCACCAAAACATAGATATGGGTATATCAGCCAAATCGCCCCAGTGAGTCAAGTTGTCAGAATTGCTACAGAAAAATCTCTGTAGATGTTAGTGTCCCACAAATGTAAACATTGTGGTTCTGACCTTGAGAACAATCATTTTGTGACAAAAGAAAATGAAGTGTTAGTCCCTTCAGTTGTGCCTAACTCTTTGTAACACCATGGACTGTAGCCCACCAGGGTCTTCTGTCCATGGAATTCTCCAGGCGAGAATACTGGAGTGCATAGCCATTCCCTTCTCCAGGGGATCTTCCTGACCCAGGGATCAAACCCAGGTCTCCTACACTGCAGGTAGATTCTTTACCATCTTAGCCACAAGGGAAGCCCCCATGGTGTGATACATGGTTATATCAGCTTTGTGGAGAAAGTTGTTTGGTTTTAAAAGAAAATACCAATGTATATAGAAAACTCACATTTGTTAATTGACTTTAAACAAGTCCAAACTATTAAGCCTTTTCATAGTCAAAGCTATGGTTTTACCAGTAGTCATGCAAGGATGTGAGAGATGGACCGTAAAGAAGGCTGAGTGTCAAAAGGTTGATGTTTTCAAACTGCGGTGTTGGAGAAGACTCTTGAGAGTCCCTTGGACTGCAAGGGGATGAAACCAGTCAATCCTAAAGGAAATCAGTCCTGAATATTCATCGCAAGTATTGATGCTGAAGCTCCAATACTTTGGCAACCTGATGTGAAGAGCTGGGTCATTGGAAGAGACCCTGATGCTGGGAAAGATTGAAAGCAAGAGTAGAAGGGGTCAACAAAAGATGAGATGGTTGGATGGCATCACTGACTCAATGTACATGAGTTTGAGCAAACTCTGGAAGATAGTGAAGGGCATGGAAGCCTGGTGTGCTTCAGTCCATGGGGTCACAAAGATTGGGACACAACTTAGTGACTAAACAGCAAACAACAACAGCAACATCCTGCTAAGCAATTTATCTTTCTAATTAATCCTTAGCATTAATTTAACAGTTTTTAATATTGATTTAACACTAGGTAAGTCACCTTTCGGACGGGCTTGTTTCTCTCCAGTTTTTAGACCTTGTTTCCTTTGACAACTTGGTATGGCATTTCCTACAATTCTGCCTGAGTCATCGCTCACTCCACAGACTGAGGTATAGAAGCTTTTCTAAACGTGTAATTGACACTTGAGATTACAAATTATTCATTATGAAACTCTTCACAGCATCTTATCTTATTTGAACTATAATGTAGAATTGTTCTGTTTATGAAAATCAGATCTTTTAATATATGCCCAAGGAATAATGCTTGAGAAAAAAATATATATAGCTTTTAAAGTTGTATCCAGAGATGATAACAATAACACACTACCCCAAGGGCCTCAGATTTAAATTAAGAATATTGCTTTTATTGCACTATGAACTATATTTTTTGGCTCAAGTTGAGAGAGTCAGCAAATAACAATTTTGCTGCTAAGTGCTTTAAAAGGAAACTAGGGTATCTCTTTGTGTAAAGACACCAAAATGAGGAACATACTGTAATCATATTGCATTTCTTAATGGGGCCATAGAGAAATGGAAAAAGAACAAATATATACATAGATAAAACCCTTAGATATTCCATAGACTATCTTATATAAAAATAATTTAATATAGAGTCATCTTATACAATCAACATTGCCTCAGGAAGGTAACTTCACAAACTGTTTTATCTGCCATAGAGTGAGTACTGCAGGATTTCATAAATGCATTCAAAACTCTCTGCAAACAAGGCAAAGTAAAAGTTAGTTAAATCAATAAGTGATGCAATGATTAGTTAGAGAACTGTGTCCAAATGATAAAGCTGGCTGTGTTATGATTAGGTTAGTTATTTATCAGAACTATAGCTTTTAAATATAGGCTTCTCAGTAAGATCACATTTTCAACTCATTTATGACACAGTTGACTTTAAGAATCTGTATGACCACTTTCTTATATTTATAAAGGACCTCATATACATTTTCCTAATTTTGTTTGTACTTGTGATTTTTAAAAATACATCAGAAAAGACAATACTCTGGTCCACAATGATTGTAAATTACCTGAATATAGAATCACCTCCAACTTCTCTCTGGAAAGGTTTCCTTTGAAATACAACCCAAGTTTTCCTGGGCTCTGTATCATGTGTAGATGTCTAATACAACATGAAAAACAGTTAATGGGTCCTTTTGACTGACATAAGGAGAATAGTCACCTACTTTCCTATTCTAAGAGGTTTACTCTAATTGAAAGGAGCATATATAGGTATGGAATCAGACAAATTGGTATGAATCTACTTCATACTCCTGAGGTAAGTTTAAACGTCTGTTAAGCTCACTGATAGCCCCTCCCCAGTCCAATGCATCCTCCTCTGTAAAATGTTTGAAATGTCACCAACCACTCCTGTGAGGATTAAATGGTAGTAACACACAAAGAAAGTATTAAGTGTATCGTCTTTCCATTTTCTTTTCTTGTCCTGAAAAACACACAGCATGAAATTAAGTCTAATTCAGCCAACAATTGAAATAAATTTTCTCATAGGAAAACTTATATGCTTGCTTTTGTAAAGCCTCTTGTCCTGTGACCAAATGAATGGGAAAGCTTAGTGTGTGTTTCACTCACATGGAAGAATATTTATTATTTGTGATAATATGATTAGTACCCAGTTGAGTTCAACATGAGTTCAAACAAATATTTCTTCAGTGCCAACTATAACAGCACTCAGGATAGAGAGTTAATGAGCCATATTCCTTGTCCTTGGGGAGCTGAGGAGAGGCTTAAAGCAGACATGTCAACCTGTTGTTCCAATTATAGCCACATGATCTGAAGGCTAGCTCCACATTTTTAAAAGCTTAGTAAATTTTTATTTTATTTTTTAATTTAATTTATTTTTTACTTTATTTTATAAAAATAAGTAAAACATTTATTCATTTCATTTATTATAAATATACATATTATTTGTTATATTTAATATAAATTAAATATATTTTATTTATTTTATATGTAATTATTATTTATTATAAAATATTTTGTTTTATTTATCTATTTAAAAAGCTTAGTGTGTATTTCACTCATATGGAAGAATATTTATTATTTGTGATAATATGATTAGTACACAGCTGAGTTCAACATGAGTTCAAACAGTTATTTCTTCAGCACCAACTATAACAGCATTATTCTAGGCCCTCAGGATAGAGAGCAAATGAGCCACAGTCCTTGTCCTTGGGGAGTTGAGGAGAGGCTTACAGCAGACATGTCAACCTGTTGCTCCAATTATAGCCACATGATCTGAAGGCTAGCTCCACATTTAAAAAGCTTAGTAAATTTTTATTATTTAAGAAAATGAGTTTAAGTGAAAAAGTATCTGAAAAATACATGCCAAATAATTTTCTATAGGAAGACAATGTTTTTTTTAATCACATTATCTGAAAAGATATCACAGGAATTTCAAAATATAATTACCATTTTTAATAAAACAGCCATAATAACATTTTCACATGTAAAAAGGTTAACCATTCTCTTAATATTGCCCAAGGGCTACTCACTGTTTTAATCACCACATAAAAGATATTCTTTCTTTTTCATTGTCTGTTATTTAAAGTCAGAATCCAAATAGGTTCTGTTCATTTTGGCTGGTTGATAAAGCTCTTATGTCTCTTTAGTCTACAGATGCCCCCCTCTTCCTCTCTTTTCTCTCTATACCCTTATCTCTTGAACTTTGTCATTTATTTGTTGAAGGTACCAGGTTGTTCATTTTAAGTGTCTCATATTCTGTGTCTTTTCTGATACTTCCCTATGGTGCTGTGGTGATGTTCAACAAAAGTCTCTGTATTTTCTGTAAATTGGATTGAGAATTTGATTAAGTTTTATTTCTTCATGGAATTATTTTGCAAAGGTATTTGCGTGCCAATGTTGTGTCCCCTTATCAGAAGATGTATATATATGTATATATATATATATAGTTGTTTCTCTTTTTTGTGATAGTGGCAGCCATTACTAATAGAAGTCTCAATCCATTCATCCTTTAGAGCTGAGAAATGGTGATATTCTAGCACCATCCTTTCTTTTTCCTTTATTAGCTAGAATACTTCTATAAAGAGAAAATTATCATCTACTATTTGATTTCCAATGGAAGAGTATATATAAAAAGTCAGGAAAGTGCTTGAACTTTACTTGGCAATTTTAAAATAAGTGAAATCACTATTAAACAGTATCGCTTCTCTTTTTAATATTATCATGATCCCATGGGTTTTATATAATTTGGTATCTTTTATTCTTTAGGTTTACTATGCTTACTAATGCTCAATTTGTCCCATTCTTGGCTAATAGAAGCTTCTGTTGTTCTCTTGAATCTTTTTAATACAATCATAAAGTCTATGATAGTCTGTGTGCATTCTGATCATTACAAATTAATCCATGCATTTCTTGTACATTTTGTGTGCCAAGCTTCTAATGAGGTTTAGTTCCTTTATAGTGGGAAATAATATTTAGAGAGCACAGAATGTTTACTTAGGTTACTCATTTCTACTGAGTTGACAATTGACTCTAAAACTTTCCAGTGTACAGAGTTAAGAAATGTTTTCCTTCATAAAAATAAAATATATTCCCAATACATATCCATACTGATACTTGTAAGTCAGGTTCTAATCTCTTTTATTAAATATACATTTCCCTTTTCTACTGATAAATTCAAATTTTCAATATTACTTGAAATCAGGGTGTCCAAATTATTTTACCTTTGTAAACAACCCTTTACAATGGTTTAGTTACTTAATGTAATTTTAGTGGAACAGAATTTGAATGGTGGCAAATTCTATTATAATTAATAAAAATAACAATGAACACCTATCAAGTTTTTACTGTGTAATATTATTTAAACTTTATAATAACACCACACAGAGGTATTATTCTCAGTTTATAAGTGAAGAAATTTAAAGTTCAGAGATAGTAATTTATAGAAGATGCCACAATTGTTAATGGGGATCCCAATTGCTGATTTGTCTGACACTTAAAACCCACAAAGTTAACCAATTATTAATGATTATGCCATGGTGCCTATTTAATTAACAACATTCTCCTTCTGTTACAATTATCAGTTGATCCAAGACTATTAGCCAGAGCTCTGCTGACATTTAGAGAAAGTAAGTGGTACATAAATGATTACGATCTCATGGCCTATTATTTCACACATGTTACTTAATTATATATGCATGTGTGTGTAACAAGTAGGGCATACCTTGGTAAAGTCATTAAATTTCAGATTGTGGGAGTTGTTTGACCGTAGGCTCTTCCTGATGATCTGATATATTCCTAAGAGGACATTTGTAATGCTTTTCTAAGCAGCAGTTTTAAGACCAATTAGCAGGTTTTATAAACCCTACTTTTACATCTTTTGTTAAAAGAATAGTTGAATTTTGTATTTCCAGGCATTGTTTGAACATAACAATTTTAATTGGCTTTAAAGTTTTAGGAGAGACATGATAATATTCATTTTCAATTGATTTTTAAATGATAAATGTTTATAGAGTACTGTACTTGAATCATAATAGTAAGCATTTAAACTACAGATATGCTATTTGTTTCCCTTGCCACACACTATAAAGATGGGTGCACAAAATATAGGTTCTGTGTCTTCCCCTTTCATTAGCTTCAGGAAAAATGATGCAATTCCTTTAAACTAATCAGAAGGTAGTGGTTGGGGTCACATCTCCAAAAGTGAATTTTCAGCTCCTAGGGCAATAAGCAGCCTGATCATATGTCTCCCGAAAGCCTCCATTGATGAAACTACATGAGGACTTTTCTGCCACTAGGGGAATAAGTTCCCAGGGGTGAACTGCTTATAGCCCCTTCCTTCTGAATGAATTACCGGCACCACTTTAGGAGATCTAGGGTGGAAATCATAAAGTTGGATGTGAGTGCAACTATGCAACTATCGGACAAAATCCTATGCCATAAGTAATACTATTTTGTGTGAGTTAAAAGAAAACAAAATAATGGGAAATGACTATAGAAGTGGAACTTCCTGCCATAGTTTTCATCAAGAATGCACTAAAAGTAACAGATTTACGTTTTTATGTTGAGGACAAAGCAAAGAAGGCTACTGCTATGTCCATGTGCTATTCCATTTTATTCTTGTGTTGTTACTGTTCAGTCACTAAGTCATGTCCAGTTCTTTGAGACTCCATGGACTGTAGCACATCAGTCTTCCCTGTCCTTCACTGTCTCACAGAGTCTGCTCAAATTCATGCCCATTGAGTTGGTGATGATACCTAACCATCTCATTCTCTGCTACCTTCTTCTCCTTTTGCCCTCAATATTTCCAGCATTAGAGTCTTTTCAAATGAATCTGCTCTTTGCATCATATGGCCAAAGTATTGGAGCTTCAGCTTCAGCATCAGTCCTTCCAATGAATATTTGGGGTTGATTCCCTGGTTTGATCTCCTTGTAGTCCAAGCAACTCTCAAGGGTCTTCACCAGCACCACAATTTGAAAACATCAATTCTTCAGCCATCAGCCTTGTTTATGGTCTAACTCTCACATCCATGCAAGACTACTGGATAAAAAACAAGAAGAACATAGCTTTGACTGTGTGAACCTTTCTCAGCAAAGTGACATCTCTCTTTTTGCAATAAGGAGTTCATGATCTGAGCCACAGTCAGCTCCTACTCTTGTTTTTGCTGACTATATAGAGCTTCTCCATTTTTGCTGCAAAGAATATAATCAATCTGATTTCAGTATTGACCATCTGGTAATGTCCATGTGTAGAATCTTCTGTGTTGTTGGAAGAGGGTGTTTGCTATGACCAGTGCATTCTCTTGGCAAAACTCTGTTAAGCAATTGCCCTGCATCATTCTGTACTCCAAGGCCAAATTCGCCTGTTACTCCAGGTATCCCTTGACTTCCTACTTCTTATTCCAGTCCCCTATAATAAAAGAACATCTTGGGGGGGCGGGGGGGAGGCGTGTTAGTTTTAGAAGGTCTTGTAGGTCTTCATAGAACAGTTCAACTTCAGCTTCTTCAGCATTACTGATTGGGGCATAGACTTGGATTACTGTAATATTGAATGGTTTGCCTTGGAAATGAACAGAGATCATTCTGTCATTTTTGAGATTGCACCCAACTACTGCATTTTGGACTCTTGTTGACTATCAGGGCTACTTCATTTCTTCTAAGGGATTCTTGCTGAGCACTGAAGAATTGATGCTTTTGAAGAAGAAATAAGCTGAGCACTGAAGAATTGATGTTTTTGAACTGTGGTATTGGAGAAGACTCTTGAGAGTCCCTTGGACTGAAAGGAGATCAAACCAGTCCATCCCAAAGGAAATCAGCCCTGAATATTCATTGGAAGGACTGATGCTGAAACTGAAACTCCAATATTATGGCTACCTGATGTGAAGAACTTACTCATTGGAAAAGACCCTGATTGGGAAAGATTGAAGGCAGGAGGAAAAGAGGTAACAGAGGATGAGATGGTTGGATGGCATCACTGATTCAATGGACATGAGTTTGAGCAAGCTACGGGATTTGGTGATGGATAGAGAAGCCTGGCGTGCTATGGTCTATGAGATCACAAAGAGTCAGACATGACTGAGCAACTGAGCTGAACTGTCTCTGCTTTTTAATATACTCTCTAGATTTGTCATAGCTTTCCTTCCGAGGAACAACTATCTTTTAATTTTGTGGCTGCAGTTACTATCCAGAGTGATTTGGAGCCTAAGAAAATAAAATCTGGCACTGCTTCCACTTTTCCCCCTTCTATTTGCCATAAGATAATGGGACCAGATACCATAATCTTAGTTTTTTGAATGTTGAGTTTCAAGCCAACTTGAAACTCTCCTCTTTTATCATCATCAAGAGGCTCTTAAGTTCCTCTTCTCTTTCTGCCATTAGAGTGGTATCATCTGCATATCTGAGGTTGTTGATATTTCTCCTGGCTATCTTTATTCCAGCTTGTGATTCATCTAGCCCAGCATTTCACTTGATGCACTCTGCAAATGAGTTAAATAAATGGGGTGAAAATATACAGTCTTAACATACTGTTCATTATTGCTTCTTGATCTGCATACAGGTTTCTTGGGGAGCAGGTAAGGTGGTCTGATATTCCCATGTCTTTGAGAACATCCCACAGTTTGTTAAGGCTTTAGTGTAGTCAATGAAACAGAAGATGTTTTTCTGGAACTCTCTTGCTTTCTCCATGATCCAACAATTTTTGGCCACTTGATCTCTGGTTCCTCTGCCTTTCTTAATCCAATTTGTTCATCTGAAAGTTCTCTGTTAATGTACTGCTGAAGGCTAGCTTGGAGGATTTGAGTATTACCTTGTTAGCATGTGAAATGAGTGCAATTGTACAGTAGTTTGAACATTCTTTGGCACTGCCCTTCTTTGGAATTGGAATGAAAAACCAAACTTTCCCAGTCCTATGACCACTGCTGAGTTTTACAAATTTGCTGTCATATTGTATGTAGCACTTTAACAGCATCATCTTTCGGGATTTTAAATAGCTTAGCTGAAATGCAATCACCTCCAATAGCTTTGTACATAATAATGCTTCCTAAAACTCACTTGACTTCACACTCCAAGATGTCCAGCTCTAGGTGACTGACTATACCTCCATGGTTATGTGAGTCATTAGCCCTTTTGTGTATAGTTCTTCTGTGTATTCTTGCCACTTCTTCTTAATTTCTTCTGCTTCTGTTAAGTTCTTACTATTTCTGTCCTTTATCATGGCCATCCTTCCATGAAATGTTCCCTTGATATCTCCAATTCTCTTGAAAAGATCTCCAGTCATTCCCATTCTATTGTTTCCCTCTGTTTCTTTGTGTTGTTCATTTTAAAAGGCCTTTTATCACTCCTTACCATTCCATAGCAGAATTATACTAAGGAGGTAAAATGCATTTCTGGATCCATTTTGTGGTGTTGTTTAAAAACAGGTATGTATTTGCATGCATTGGGGATTAGGAGAGAAGGATCATTTTAAAAAGAAGCATTCAAATGCTAATATTATCCATTACTTGTTTAGATATTCTACCATACTGTCTCATAACAACTTAAGACAGTTACTAGAATTCCCCACTTTATAGTGGGGAGTTATATCAACCTTAATAAAAGCTATACATGTGTCACACCTTCAGCATGCAATAGCTCATTAAACCTCACAAAAATTCCTCTAAGGATAGCATTATTATAATCCCCAATTTGCAGATGAAAAATTGAATTCCTTGAAGATTAAATTAATTGGTCAAAGTGACATAATTAAGCTGGGAACTTAACATCTTGACTTTTTAAAGCTCATGTATTACTTAAACTTCAAGCAAATGTGAATATAAGGGCTCAGAGAGGGTAGCTAAATCTAGATAACTTTAAATATGAAATCAAAAGCTCTATTTTCTTGTAGCATGCAATTCTATAGATGGCACAAAATAAGCCTATGATAACTTCACTTACATTATCAAGTACATACTTTACTTTTAAGGCATACTCTGTAATAAATATTAATTAATATAGTACCAAGCAATGATATAAGAACTAAATAAAGGCAAAATAAAAATTCAAATTTAATAGAACGGTTTATGAAATCAGTAGATTTCATTTTTTATCCAAAAAGAAAGAAGGATGTGAAAATAAAAGGGCATTCTACGTAATTTTTTCCACACCACATTTGAGAGCATTAGAAAAGTTGTCCTAAGATGGAGAGATGAGAGCTATTTCAGGTATTACAGTAATATTTCTTCACAGACTTTTCAGTGGAGCTTGAAGAAATTGAAAGTTGTCTTAAAGAAGTTATTGTTTTATCAGTATTAATAAATCTCCCATATGGAGTTTTACCTTACTTAAAACTTCCCTAAGTGAAAAAATAATTATTTAAGACAAAACCCTTAGGATCTTCTAGTACATATGAGCAATATATTCTTCTAAGAAGAGGTATGGTTGTGCTATTTTTATTGTCTTTAAGAAAAATAAAATCCATACAAAGTTAAATTGAAGTTAATTTACTCCAATAAAGACTTTAAGTTTTACCTGGAAATAGAAACATTACATTTTATAAAGTGCCTTCTACATAGACATGGGCTTTCCGGGTGGCTCAGTGGTAAAAGAATCCACCTGCCAATGCAAGGGACACAGGAGAAGCTGGTTCAGTCCCTGAGCTGGAAAGATCCCCTGCAGGAGGAAATGGCAACTCATTCCAGTATTCATGCCTAGAGAATCCCATGGACAGAGGAGCCCTGTGGGGAACCAGCCCACAAAGTCACAAAGAGTTGGATATGACTGAGCATGCACACACGCACTACATAGATATTTCAGTTAGGAACTAGGGTACAGAAATCTGCAGGCAGAGGGTGCTGAGATGAACACTATTCAGACCTTGTGCATTGTATAGAACTTTACTTACTTACGTTGCTGGTTCTGTACATGCTCACATTGCCACTAATTTTAATGTCAACTGCACTTTCTCCCACTTATGATCCACTTCTTGCTAACAACCTTTTTCTTCTGTTTATGGTCTTGTATCCCTTAAATCTATACAAATTGCCAATTTCTCATGGTCTAACCTTCCAGTCCTCACATCCTGAGCTGTACTTTCTTACAGAGCTTCATTAGGGGCAATAGACTTTTGCCCTTGCTATTTTCCCAGCTTGATTCTCCATATTTTCTTTTCTTTACTAGACCGATTGAATTGAGAGAGGAAGCAGTGGTCTGTATCTGTATGGGATGATGATACAGGAAATGCTGAGTTGTGTTTTGCTGCAGAGAATTTTATACTAATAAGAAGAAAGTAACAGAGAAAAGATGATTTTGGCAGAAGTTGAGGTGGTATCTTGATCCAAAAGGGTCATCTTAATGGCCTTGGAAGAGAGAGATAATCATAATAGAAAGCCAAATAATGAAAATCAGAACACCAGATTAGAGCAAGAATGTTAATTCTATCCATCCATTCATTCCATTTACCATATGACAGATACTGTTCAGGGAATCTTGTAGATCATTTTTAGAATTCTGCCTACCACACCTCAGTACCTTAATAATACCCAGCATCTTGAAGGCATCTTCCGTGATAGCTCAGCTGGTAAAGAATCTGCCTGCAATGCAGAAGACCCTGGTTCGATTTCTGGGTTAGGAAGATCCACTGGAGAAGGGATAGGTTACCTACTCCAGTATTCTTGGGCTTCCCTTGTGGCTCAGCTGGTAAACAGTCCACTTGCAGTGCAAGAGACCTGGGTTTGATCCCTGGGTTAGGAAGATCCTCTGGAGAAGGGAAAGGCTACCGACTCCAGTACTCTGGCCTGGAGAATTCCGTGGAGTGTATAGTCCATGAGGTTGCAAAGAGTTGGACATGACTAAGTGACTTTCACTTCACTGCATCTTAAAGGCACTCTGAACTAGATCCTATGCCTGCTCACCTAAAAATCTCATAATGTCTTCCTATTGACACGTAGTCTAGTTTATAACAAACGAATTCAAATTAAAGAATGGAAAGCAGAACGTGAAAACATTTCTTCCCAGAAGAAAGTGACTTTTTAGTGATTGCTCAGGGCAGCGGCTCTTTAGAGAGGCTGGTCACAGTTGTAGTTTAAATGCAGAACAAGCTCTGTGAGGTTTCTTGCAAGATGAACAACACTGAAAATTTTTACATAGAAGCAATTTGTAAATAAGGAAAAAAATATTTACATGCAGAACCAGGCAACTTTCTTGTGCTTTCTGATTTTTCTTAACTTTCCCTACTGATAGCATTTATTGTTCATTCTATAATGAGTATTTGTCACAACATGGCAGCTCAAAGACATGAAAATGCTGACAGTCACAGGGGAAGCTTTTAGTCTAGCTTGTATGTCATTCTCTGGATTTCTGTTATAAAGAGAATTTTAAAATTCAGGACCGTGTTTGTTTTTATTTATTTTATTCTTTTCAAATTTTAACAGGTTTTTCTTTCCAAGGACCTCCTCAAATTATTCTCCCAAGTTCCAAATTGAATTCTCAATATTGAATTCATGGAGTTATATTTTTCTTATCCTCTTTCTGTTTAAGAGATTTAGCTTTGTCAAACTTTTGGTTAAGTGGCAATGCAAGGATCAGAAGGTAGAGAGAAAGCATTCTCAGAAAAACTTAATAATAAGGATAGGAAAATTAAGACTCTTTCAACCATGGCAAAAGTTTTTTTTAAGCAATTATCTCATAAATTTAATTAGTATATGCAATCAATGTAAATTATCCTAAACAGAATCTTTACAAAAAGGATTTGAGCAGGAAATACTTAACATAGTTACCTTATTTGGTTGACATAAGCATAGTATTGCACTAGACATGCAAGTATTTTAAAAGTTTGATATTTTTTCATTGTATGAGAACTAACTCTGAGTTGGACAGACATTCCATAAGACTTCTAGGAGACAAGAAACTTATTTGAATCTTAAGCTACAGGTTTTAGCATATTGACCTCCCTCTCTCCACATTTTTATAGTCTATAATTTGTTTATCAGTTTTATTTATGTAAATCTTGAGCCTTCCCAAATTCACTTAGAGATAAGCATGACAAGTTTTAGAAATAAATGGTGTAATAATTCTTAGACTTTGCATAAATTTCTTGTGCATGAACGGAAAAGCAGGGAAAAACACTTCTCAAAATATAATCCATAGTAAATTTTAACAAACAAAAATATTTTTTAGGACTTTTTATTAGGAAATCTTGCTTCCATTACCATGGTTGAGTCTACTTTTGCAGAATTCATGTTTATACATGTCCAATTTTAGTGCACATTCTATTCTTAATTAATGAATATCGCTCATAACTGAAGAAAGAAGTAATTATTATGAATGTTAGTGCCTAAATAACTGAAGGAAATGTTTCAGCACATTGGATATTTTTAGCAAATGGATAGTCAAAAGGATAAAAAGTATAAAATTAATTATCTAAGAGAAAACATTTTCTTAATTGCTCTTTTTGTGTTAGTCAATGAAAATCTGGTGTGTTCTACAGTCAGTGGACTTTTGTTTGTTAGGAGATGAGGGTTACGTTCACTGCTAACTGATTTGTTCACATATATTTGATTTCTTTGTCAACACAAATTTCTCATAAATTGTATAAATCCTTGTTTATGAGAATATTTTCTAAAGTTCAGAGAAAAATTTTAATTTGAAAAAAATTGTATTTAGATAATTCATTTTAATTACTCTTGCCAATTTAGTCAATGTATCCCAGATCAATGAATCAATGTTAATCCCTTAACTATGTTCTTAATGCCTCTTCTCTGATTTCCCAACTAATCAAAACAGCTTATCCTATTTCACTGCTCTCAATATCTTTCATAACTGTCCTGTGATGTTTAAAGTTGCAGGTAATTCACATATGAAATATGCTTATCTTTAATGTATCTGATTTCTTAAAATTCTCTGCCTTCAACGAAACCTGAAATTTAATTTAAAGCAAAGTTCAAAATAAGATCTGTATAGCATCCATGCCAGTACTCTCACTTTGAAGATTTATGACCTGCTACAGCCTGGCTTTTTTTTTTTTCTTTTTAAACAGGAATGAAAAGAGTAAACATCAGAAAGAAGGGATTTTAGCTCAAGTAAGTTGAAAACTCATAAGAAATTATCCATCTGCTTTGAATGAATCCATGCATTCCGTTCTTGACAAATTGCTTCTCAGAATAATGAATTTAAAGACATTATTTCATGCCCACTATCATTATTCTTGGAACAACACAGGAAATGTGAATGATGGCATGACCAAAGACAGATTCACAGTTCCATTTCCAAAATGGTAGATTCTGGAAACTTGTGTGATATTTTTAATAAGTTTGAGAACTGATTGTTAAAGTAATGGACAATGACCATATTGGATGAAAAGTGAAGATTATTGAGTATCAATATGAGTTCCCTGGGAGGAAACCAATCCAAAGTAACATAAAGTTGCTCTACTGGCAGCATCTGATGGCAGGATGCCTCACAGGAAGTTCTCCACTCCCAGGCATGAGTCCCTGGGCTACCTGCCATGGAAGTGCAGCAGCTGGCACCACAGGAAGGTGAAGAGCTTCCCCAAGGATGACTCTTCCAAGCCTGTGAACCTCACAGCCCTCCTCAGCTACAGGCTGGCAGGACCCACATCATGAGGCAGATCGATATGCCAGAGTCCAAGGTGAACAAGAAGGAAGTTGTGGAGGCTGGGCCCATAGTGGAGATGCTGCCCATTGGGACTGTGGGCATTGTGCACAGTGGAAACACCTAGAGGCCTCTGGACCTTTGAGAAAGTCTTTATTGAGCACATTAGCAATGAGTGCAAAGGGCCCTTTTGTAGGACCTGGCATAAACCTAAGAAGGCCTTCACCAAATAGTACAAGAAAAGGCAGGATGCAGATGGCAAGAAGCAGCTGGAGAAAGACTTCAGCAACATGAAGAAATACTGCCAGGTCATGCATATCATCGCCCACACCAAGATGTGCCTGCTTCCTCCATCCCAGAAGGCCTACCTCAGGGACATCCAGGTTAACAGAGGCACTATGGCCGAAAGCCGAGCTATGCCCATGAGAATCAAATGTTTGGCAGTATCAGATGATTGATGTCATTGGGGTGACCAAAGGCAAAGGCTACAAGAGGTGACCAGCTGTTGGCACACCAATAAGCTACCCTGTAAGACCCACCAAAGACTGTACAAGGTTACCTTCTTTGAGTTGTATTATCTTGCCTGGGTAACCGTCTCTATAGCTCTGGCTGGGCAGAAACGCTACCATCACCACACCACGATCAACAAGAAGATCTACAATATGAAACAAGGATACTTCATAAAGGAGGGCATACTGATCAAGAACAACCTCTACTGATTATGATCTGTTTGACAAGAACCCCCTGGGTGGCTTTGTCCACCGTGGTGAAGTGACCAATGACTTTGTTATGCTCAAAGGCTGCATGATAGGAACCAAAAAGCAAGTACTCATCTGCAAGTCTTTGCTGATGCAGACCAAATGGTGGGCCCTAGAGAAGATGACTTCAAGTCTATTGATCCCACTTCCAAATTTGGCCTTCACAGCTTCCAGGTTGTGGAGGACAAGAAAACATTCATGGGACCACTCAAGAAGGACAGAATTACAAAGGAAGAGGGGGCCCAATGTCAGAACAGATTGTACAACTGGCAGTATCTCAATAAAATTATTTTCCAGTGCAGAAAAAATTTTAAGACTACTCTTTCACAAGCAAAGAAAAATATCATATAAAACTCTTGAAAATAAAGTAATAAATATTATTTTGAGCAGTAGTACTCTTAAGAGGATTATTTAAGTGTTGATTAATGGCTATTGATGAGCCTGGATAAAACTTCTACCATAGCACTACAGTTTTCTGCCTCTGTTTGGCACTATTTAATCACTGATTGGATGAGAAAAATGGTCTTCAAGTCACACATTAATTTTAATATAAGTTATATATCTAAAGCTTCAATGATTTGTTAGAATGATATTCTAAAATAGCTAAAGCCCCTTGAACCAAAATCAACAAGGCAATGATCAAATATATACAAAAATAATCTAAGAAGTCATACACAGTCCACTATGAAAATTCTGGTTTCATAATTCGGTTCAGCTGCTCAGTCATGTCTGACTCTTTGTAACCTGATGGACTGCAGCACACCAAGCTTCCCTGTCCATCACCAACTCCCAAAGCTTGCTCAAACTCATCTCCATTGAGTCAGTGATGCCATCCAGCCATCTCGTCCTCTATCGTCCCCTTCTCCTCCTTAATCTTTCCCAGCATCAAGGTCTTTTCCAATGAGTTGGCTCTCACAACAGGTGACCAAAATATTGGAGCTTCAACAAAAATACTTTCCAGTGAACATTCAGGGTTGATTTCCTTCAGGATTGACTGGTTTTATCTCCTTGCTGTTGAAGGGACTCTCAAGAGTTTTCTCCAACACTGCAGCTTGAAAGTATCAACCCTTCAGTGCTCAGCCTTCTTTATGGTCCAACTCTCACATCCATACATGAATACTGGAAAAATCATGATGTCAGCAAATAGATGGGATTTAATGCTAATGAAGATTACAAAATGAGAAACTGTAGAATAGAAAAATGGAAGAAATAGAGCTAAACCTGAGACATTTTAATATTTTGAGGTCAAATAAAGAGATAAAGCAGTTTGAGAAGGAGGAATAAGAAGAAAAGTCAGGAGAATATGGTGCTATAGAGACAAGAGATGATTTCAACAATGAAGAACTGGGACTTCCTTGAGCTAAAACTCTGCATTCCCAATGCAGGAAAACCAGGTTCATTCCCTGGTCAGGGAACTACATCCCACATGTTGCAACTAAAGATCCTGTGTGCCACAACTAAGACTTCTGTGAAGCCAAATAAATAATTTTTTTTTAATTAAGAAGTGATCAGCTAAGTAAGATATTGCCAAGAGGTTAAGTAAGATGAGGAAAAATAAGTGACCATAGAACTTCTACTGGTCACAGAGAACAAGATAATACAGACTAACCCATTCACTAATAACTATAAGAAATAAAACATTAAAATAATATGCAATGCCTAGTGATAAACCTGACAATAGACAAGCAAGACCTATACACTGAAAACTACAAAATATCACAGAAAGAAACTGAAGGACATGCAAATAAATGGAGAGAGAAGAGAGACAATGCATTCATCTTTTGGGAAATTTAGTGATTTTAAGTTGTCATTTTCCTCAAATGGATCTATAGCTCCAATGCCATTCCAGTCAGAATTCTAGCAGACGTTTGTTTGTTTGTTTGTTTGGTAAAAAGTTGGAGACTTAATCACAACATGCTTTAGAAATGCAAAGGATCTACAATAGGCAAAACAAATTTGACAAGGAAAACATTGGAAGATATTATCAGATATTATCTGATTTCAAGAGTTATTTTAAAGTTTAAGTGAATAAGACAGTGCAGTATTATATATATATATATAAATATATATATAGTCTTATATAAAGTTTAAGTGAATAAGACAATGCATCAAGAGAAGCAAATGAATCCAGAAACAGAATGGAGAGTCCAGAAATACTTCCATACAAATGAGGTCAGTTGTTTTTCAACAAAGTTGCAAAGGTTGTTCTGTAGAGAAAGAATAGTCTTTTCTGTAAATATTGCTGTACTTATTTGGGAGTCCATCTTAAAAATAAAAAGTGAATTTCAATCCATTCTCTGCATGATTTACAACAATTATTTTATGGTATAGAGTAAACCTAAATTCAAGAATAAAAACTATAAAACTTCTAAAAGAAAATAGGAGAAAATCTTTAGTTAGACAATGATATGTATGTGTGTGTGCTCAGTCACCTCAGTTGTGTCCAACTTTTTGTAACCCTGTGGACTACAGCCTTCCAGGCTCCTCTGTCCATTGGATTCTTCAGGCAAGAATACTGGAGTGGGTCGCCACGCCCTCCTCCAGGGGATCCTCCTGACCCAAGGATAGAACACATGTGTCCTGTGCAGCCTGCACTGTGGGCAGACTCTTCACCACTGAGTCACCAAGGAAGCCCCAGGCAATGCTATATAAGACACCAAAAGCAAGATCTAATTAAAATTGTTAAATAACACTTCATCAAAGCTGAGAATATCTGCTCTTCAAAAGGCAAAGAATTAAAAAACAGCCCCAAGTTTGAAGGAAATATTTTAGAATTATATATTTGATCAGGTATTTATATCCAGACTATTTTTAAATGGAAGGAAGACTCTCAATACTCAATAATAAAGGGCTTCCCTGGTGGATCTGTGGTTGAGAATCCATCTGCCAGTGCATGGGATTCAGATTAGATTCCTGGTCTGAGAATTAAGATTCCACATGCTGTGGGAAAACTAAGACACGCACCACAACTACTGAGCCTCCTTGCCACAACTATTGAAGTCCACACACCCTACAGACTGTGTTCCACAGCTACAGAGTAACACAACTAGAGAAAGTCTGTGCACAGCAACAAAGAACCCCCTTGTACCAAAGATTCAATGTAGACAAAAATAAAAATTAAATTAAAACACACAGACACGCACATACAAAAACTTAATAATAAGTATACACAACTCAACAGCAAATGGGCATAAGACATAACAAAAAACTTCACTAAGGAAGATATATAGCTGGCACACAAGTAAATGGAGAGTTATTCAATATTGATCATCACCCAGGAAAATGCAAATTCAAACTGTAATGAGATCTTACTGAATACCTATTAAACCAGCTAAAACTTGAAAGATTGGATATATCAGCTGTTGGCAAAAAAAAAAAAAAAGTGAGACAATTGAAACTCTGTACAAAGCTCACAGGGATGTACGATCAGTTTGAAAAATAGTTTGACACTTTAAAAATTATACATACATCTACCATCAGAGTCAATCATTCTACTGCTAAATGTTCACTCATGAGCATGTATGCACACTCAGTCGCCCACCTGTGTCCAACTCTTTGTAATCCTATGGACTACAGCCCATCAGGCTCCTCTGTCCATGGGATTCCCCAGGCAAGAATTCTGGAGTGGGTTTCCATTTCCTCCTCGAGGGGATCTTGCTGACCCAGGGATGGAAACTGCATCTATTCTTCTGCATGCCCTGCATTGGCAGGCGGATTCTTTACCACTGTGCCAACGGTGAAATGAAGGCAAATGTCCACGTGAAAACGTGTTCAGGGATGTTTATAGAATCTATAACATCCAAACTTTTAAACAACCCAATGCCTATAAAAAGATTAGCAGATAAAGAAATTGTGACATATTCACACAACAAAATGCCTTTCAGCAGTAGGAAAGCATGAAGAATGAATGCATACAACAATATGGATAAGTCTTAAAGCTAACACGCTGAGTGAAAGAAACCAGATAAAAAAGAATACATGGCTATGATCTCATTTATACAAAATTATTTAAAATGAATGCCAATCCATAGTTGCAGAAAGCAGATATTCCTAGAGGCTGGGGGTATTCAGGGAAGGTGAACAGGCAGAGAACATAAAGCAGTCCAAGGACAATTTAGGGGCTGGTTTTATGTTTATCTTGTCTGTGGTGATGATTGTAAAGGTGCCTATATATGTTAAATTTGTCCAACTGTAATTTATTTTTTTCTTTATCCATTAACTTCAATAAAGCTTTTAATAGTAAATGTAAAAACATCTTTTTCTCTATGGGAATGAGAACCAAGGGAGACTTTTACTGTGCTCCTTCTTAAAACTTTTGGATTTGTATCATGCAAATGTTTCTTCTCAAAGTGAAATTAATTAAAAATGTCTATCCAAGATGCTCCACATAAGATATTTATCTTGGTATCATTCACCACTAAAAACTTTCCCTTCTTTTTAGTCTTGTTTAAGAAACAAAATTCTGTCAACTCTTAGAACCGTCTTTTGAATCTGTAATATTTCTCTGCTATTTCCACAGCTCTTGTCTCACTTTGCCAACTTTACAAAGATCACCTTCTTGATGAAGCCTTTCTTAATTCTCCCAGGCAGGTGATTGCCTAGGCCTTTGACTTGACCTTTTGACAGATTTCTGTAACAGGTTTTGAATATTTATTACAACTTTTTGTTTCTATGCCCATCTCACCCAAACAATGTCTCATTCTTGTTCAACGAAAATCTGTTTCAGTGAATGTGAAGAATAGCTAGATGAAAAAGAAAAATTTCTCCCGGAAATATTACCAAGGGGTGATATAACTGTTTTCATCTGTTTTAAAAGCTATCATTTTTAGATAGATATTACTTATTTTGTGTTTTTTTAAGATACAAATGGAAAATAAATGGAAACAATTGGAAAATAATTTTAATCAAAGAAACACTTTACTTTAGGTCATTAACACATAAAACCAGTAGATTTAAAAGATTAAACATTATAGGCAAACAAAAGTTTCTTTTATATAACATACTCAGTTTTTGCCCTTACCCCTTGCCAAAGATAACCAATATTGTGGGTCTCATGTATATTCTTCCAGACTATAAAATTAATTTATTCATCACCAAATTTCCCCCAAATAAAATAAGTTGTCCCATGCAGTGATGGAGGTGAGTTCCTTCATCATAGCTAGCCAGATGTCCAAATGTTATAAAGACTCGCAATGCAAAACCTGTACAGTAAGTTCCATACATACAGACAAATTCTGTTCCAAGAGCAAATTTGTAAGTCCAGGTTGTTTTTAAGTACAAAAAAGTTAGCTTAGGTACCCAACTATCACAATTGGCTATATAGTACTATGGTGTAATAGGTTTGTAATACTTTTCACACAAATAATGCATAAAAACAAAAATAATAAAGAAAAAATGTTAATCTTTCAGTACAGTACCTTGAAAAGTACAGTAATACAGTACAATAGCCGGCATACAGTATAACGGATGGCATTGAGTGAACAGGCAAGAAGAGTTACCGACTGGAGGAGGGAGAGGATGTAGGCAATGGTAGATCTGACAGGTCATCAGCAATAAGAGATGAAGGGCAAGCTGAAATGTCACTCAAGTCTGATGTTGATGGAATGCACATTCACATCTTTGAAAATTTGCAACTTGACGGTTTGTATATAGGGGAATTACAGTATTAGTTAGAAATTTGAATTTGGTCTCAAATATGTCTTTATTTATAATATATATAATAACATATAATATATTATATAATATATAATAATATACAAATATTATTATGTAACTATATATTTCTACACCTGCAAATAGTTATATTTTGTCCACTTCACCATTCTCAAATTGGAGCAACTATTTAGAGCCCAAACTCTTAGGACTTTGTGTCTTAAAAAATATCTGTATTCAAGTAACACTTCTACTTCTTCATTGTCTTCCAAGACTCCCAGTTCTCATGCTTTTAATAGTTTTATTCTTTTAAGATCTGCAAGTGACGACATAGAAATATTCTGCCATAGCCTTACTAATAACCTTTTTCAGAGTGTTTGACACCACTTTTTTGGAATGAAACTAAGCTGTTCTCTCTAAATGATCTGGCTATAAATATGTGGTTTGTGATTTATAATAAAAATATATATCCCCATTTTTGCACAGAGCTCCTAAAACCCTTTAGAATTTCCTAAGTGGTGAGAGTCAAAAAGGTGTCTTTGGTACTTCAATGAGGTGACTTTTGGACCTCACCTAAGGATGGGGATTTTTTGCTGATGGAGCCAAGCAAGGGACTGGAGGGTTGAAATTTTCAGTCCCACTCCTCCAACCTCCAGAAAGGAGAGAGAGGCTAGGGTTTGAATCAGTCACCAATGATCAAGGATTAAATCAACCATACCTATGTAAGGAATCCTTCATAAAAACCTAAAAGGATAGAGTTCAAAGCTTCTGGGTGTGTGAACAACACATGGATGTTCAGAGGGGGTGGCATGCCTGGAGAGGGCATGGAAGGTCTGCATCCTTTCCCCATGCTTTGCCCTATATTGCTTTCATTTGGCTGTTCCTGAGCCATACCCTTTATAATAAATCCATACTCTAGGAAGTAGAATGTTTCTGTGAGGTATGTGAGCTATGCTAGCAAGTCAATCAAACCCAATGAGCCTCTGATTTATATAGCACATTGGTCAAAATTACAGGTAAGGCAATGGGGATGGATATGATGCTATCCCCAGGTATATAGTTTCAGAATTGAGTTGAATTGGAGGATATCCAGCTGCTATTTGAACAGTTGTTTGCTATTGGTGTGGAGAAAGCCTCTATCTCCCCTACACTGGACTTGATCCAGGAACCCAAATATGAAACCCACATATGAAAAACCCATACCCATTTTCATATGTGTCATTTTCTAATTATAGACCTGTCAACAAAGAAAATAATGAACACCATATGTGAAATAGATGGCCAGTCCAAGTTTGATGCATGAAACAGGGCACTCAAAACCGGTGCAATGGGACAACCATTGGGATGGAATGGGCAGGGAGGTGGGAGGGGAGTTTGGGGTGGGGGACACATGTACACCCATGGCTGATTCATGTCAGTGTATGGCAAAAACCACTACAATACTGTAAAGTAATTAGCCTCCAATTAAAATTAATTAATTAATTTAAAAAAATAGTCAATCTAGGAGAAAAATGGAAACTTTTATTCCAGCCAGCCTAAGGATTATAACCCTTAGAGATAGTCTTTCAGAAAGTTCTGAGGACTGTTCTGCCTGTTAGAGGTCAAAGCACAATTATATTAGTTTTTAAGACAAAGGGTTTGTGGACAAGGAATGTCACCTACCATTCCAGAAACAAAGAATGTTGCCCAGCATCCTAATTCTATAAGGATCAAGCCATCAACAACAGTAGTTGTCTACTGACAGGGAAATCAAGATAGAGATAAGCAGAAAGCATTCTCTAATTTGAATACTGTTAGGATGCATATCTAAGGAAGAACTTCAAGGAACCCAGATCCTTGCATCTTCCCATATATATAGAAAAATGATGAAATAATTAACCTGAGATATCTGTTTTTTGTGTGGTTAGCAGTAATCTTTTGATGATCTGCTACATGTACTTCTGCTTTGTTTTTCCCCCAGCAAAAATACTGCTATATATCCTGGCATCTCCTGAGAGGAGTTGGTCTTCGGAGCCATTCCTCAGAGCCATCAGAGAGGTTGTCTCCTGGGATGTAGTCCTCAGAGACATCCTCAAGTAAAACTGAACACACAACTTTTAGGTTGTGCATTTGCCTTCGGTAGACAGGTTATACATCAAAGTAACATACTGACAGTTTACATAGACCAACAGGGTGAGTAGCAAATCATTTTGACTCCTTATAAGATTGAGAAATGAATGCTATCTACTAAGGAGTTACCTTGTTGGTGCCAAGAGGAAATTGCCTTTCCATTTCTCTCTTTCTTTCTTTTGACTTTTTTCTTTAAGTAGACATTCCTGTGTATCCATGGGGATCTGCATAATGCATAATACAGATGTACAGTTCCCACTAGATGGGAGGGGATAATGGCTCAAATGGGCAGAGGGAATTTTATACTTAAGAAACTTCTTAGATGGCAAAGGAGTAAGTGGACATGGAGTACATCTCTTTCCACAGATACATCAGGAATACATCAGACACAGAAGTGTGTGCAGAACACCAGCTGAGAATAGACAGGTGTACCTGACTAGTGGAAAAGAATATATAGACCCACGCAAAACTCAGTAGGATGAAGATACTAGGGGGAAAAACTGGAGTGTTAGTAGAACTGGACCTGCCCTCAGCGGGTGGGGAACTGAAGAAGGGGTCTGATCCCCACATCAGGGCAATTGTCTGAGTCAGAGGAAAAACATTTAAGGTTGAGAGTGAAAGAGCTGATCTGTGGCACCCTAAATGGAATGAGAATCAGACAGTCCTTGCTGCAGCTATACATATCCCGGACAGGAATGCCTGTCCCCTGGAAGGTGCAGTGGCTGGGAGCTGGAGTTGAGGGATTGTAGAGCAATCCCAGGGCGAGCTATGCTGTTGACTGTGGAGAGACTGATCGAGGGGATGTGAGGGAGGAGATTGTGGTGGGAAATGCCTGTGGAGGAAAGCTGGGCAGCCATGGAAGCAAGGCGATAATGCTGAGTCGTGCATAGCGGGTAGAGCCATTACCATAGCCTCTCTCCCCCCATATGCCATCATTGGCAGCTGAATAATAGAGAGGCTGGCCCACCAAGTGCCTGACGAACTGAACTACAGAATAGGACCCCACCCAGGATGCTCCTTTAAGTGACTGATGCACTAAACTACAGAGTAGGACCCCAGCCAGGGTACCCCTTTAAGGGCCTGGCACATTGATCTACAGAGTAGGACCCCAGCCAGGGGGACCCCTCTATGTGCCTTATTGCTGAACAACAGAGAAGGACCCCAAGCAAGGGAACCCTCTCAGTGCCTGAACAGATGGAGCTACAGAGGAAGACTGGCAAAGAGGCCTTCTGATCACCAGCTACAAGAAGCTTGATAAAAGACTCTGATAGGGCCATAACTCCTTCAGCAGAGGCAGTCCATGTTCCTGAACACTTGGCACCACTAGAGTCCCTGCAAGCCAAGCAGCTGTGCCACCTGCATGCTCAACTCTCACTAGGGGCAGAGCTGCCATAGGCAAAAAATGTCTTGTGTCTATGCACACAGGGTCACTTTGGTAGTGTCCAACTCTTTGTGACACTGTGGCCTGTCAGGCTTCTCTGACAGGGAAGGGGGTTCTCCAGGCAAGAATACTGGAGCATACTGGCCAAGGCTGGTTGTCATACCCTTCCAGAACACTATAGTTCCTGCTGCCCTAGCTGCCAACTCCCTTGAGTACCTGGTGCTGCCAGAACCTGTACAACCCTAGAAGCTGCATCACCTCCACACCTGGCCCTCACATGGGAAAACCCAAGTCCTCCAGGGCAGCCCCAGGAAAAAAAACACAGTGGACGACCCACATGCAGAGGTGGAAATAAAACCACAATTGAAACCCAGGGGCAGTGTGGCTAAGGAAGAAGACTCAAAACATTCCCACCAGCTCTACAAGCTCCAGATTAAATCCACACGATAAACTGCTACTGCCACTGCTAAGTCGCTTTAGTCGTGTCCGACTCTGTGCGACCCCATAGACGGTAGCCCACCAGGCTCCCCCGTCCCTGGGATTCTCCAGGCAAGAACGCTGGAGTGGGTTGCCATTTCCTTCTCAAATGCATGAAAGTGGAAAGTGAAAGTAGGAAGTCACTCGGTCATGTCCGACTCTCACCAACCACTTGGACTGCAGCCCACCAGGCTCCCCCGTCCCTGGGATTCTCCAGGCAAGAACACTGGAGT
>NW_011494647.1:1093477-1100306 GCF_000754665.1 Bison bison bison | reverse complement strand
GCTCAGTCATGTCTGACTCTTCGCGACCCCATGGACTGCAGCCTACCAGGCTCCTCCGCCCATGGGATTCTCCAGGCAAGAGTCCTGGAGTGGGGTGCCATTAGGCAAGCTTTATGCGTATGGAATATATAAAACGTCATTGAGAGCTCCCACAAAAGAAAACGTAATAGTTCTGATACTTGTAGACACTGGAGGCAAGAACAAGAGGAGGCAAGAACCAGATTAGACTCTGAGCTGCCCCCACAAAAGGTCCAGGGACCAGCATAGAGTGGGAGGGCATCCTAGGAAGGTGAGGTGGACTATGACTCCCAGGGAGGGAAAGGACTCTGACAGCAGTGACTCAAGAAAACCTTTATATTCTTATGTTTTGACTTGTTCTGTGGGTTCGTTTGGATTTTTTTTTTCCTTTTCCCCCAACGCTATTGTAGTTGTAGATTTTATTGGCACTATGAAATCTAATTAAGCTTTTGAACTTTTTTTTTTTTCTCAGTCACATTTTTTCTTGTTGTTATAAACCTCTGTCTCTACATTTGGCTTTTGCAGTTCTGAGGAATTTTTCCTATTTTTTTTTTTTCTTTTTTAATTTTAATTTTTTTGTTTCTTAAACCTATTATTATTTTTTCTACATGTATCACTTTGTTTGCTTTTCCTACTGTTCTTTTCCCCTTGTAGTTAATCTTTATTGTATATGAATCTTCATCTACCTCTAATTAATTTTGCACATCTATTCTTTCTTTTCTTCTTCTCCTTTCCTCTCAACATAATTTTAAACTTTAATTTCATTGCTTTATTCCCCACTTGGCACCTTGCTTTCGCTTCTTTTCCACTTTGTGATTTAGTTTTGTTCTCAACTGAGTAAATAAAATTTTTTATTTCCTTTGTTAACCAGGGCAATCTATTGTATTTTATTTTTGTTGGACTGTTTTGACTTTGCTCATGGCTGTATAATATGTGTATATTCCACTATTTTGATTATTATTTGCCTGATTTTGTAACTGCCATTTGTCTGGGTTCATCTTTGGTTTCTCGTTTCTGAATATTTGTTTTAATCTCACTTAGTGCCTTAAAAAAACATTTGTGGAATCTTTGCTCCTGACCAGAGATCAAGCCCTGAACCTTTGGAGTGGGAGCACTGACTCCAAGACCCTAGACTATCAGAGAACTAACCCTAGGGAGTACCAAATACTGAGAACTCACACAGAAGAAACCACTTGAATCCAAGACCCAGCATCACCCAACTAACAGAAGCATCCTGTGAAGGATGCCTCATCTATACAACAAACAAAACAAAAATACAAACCCAATCATCAGCAGACATGATTACCACCTCACTCAGCCTTGCCCATCACAGGAAAACAAACAAACAACAACAACAACAACAAAAAAAAACCTCAGCACAAATCTTACACTATATGTAGCTTACACAAACCACTGGACCAAACTTAGGAGGGCAGAAACAAAAAGGAAGAAAGAATTTAACCTTGAAGCCTGGGGAAAGGAGAACTCAAATACAATAAGTTAAAAAATAATAATAATGAAAAGTTAGAGAAATACTACACAAATGAAGGGACAAACGGAAACACAGAAGTCCAAACAAATGAAGAAGAAATAGGCAAACTCCCTGAAAAAGAATTCAGAATAATGATAGTAAAGATGATTATAAACCTTGAAAACAAAAAGGAGAAAGTGCAAGAATTAATTAACAAACACCTAGGAAAATTAAAGAATAAACATACAGACAAACAACACAATTATTGAAATTAAAAATGCTCTAGAAGGAATCAATAGCAGAATATCTGAAGCAGAAGAATGAATCAGTGAGCTGGAAGATGAAATGGTGGAAATGACTTCTGAAGAGCAGAATAAAGTAAAAAGAATGAAAAGAACTGAGGATAGTCTCAGAGACCTCTGGGAAAATACCAAATGCACAAATATGTGAATTATAGATGTTTCAGAAGAAGAGAAAAAAAAGGTATGAGAAAATTTTTCAAGACATTATAGTTGAAAATTTCCCCAACATGAAAAGGAAATAGTCAGTCAAGTCCAAGGGGCACAAAGAGTCCCATACAGGATAAGCCCAAGAAGAAACACACCAAGACACATACTAATCAAACTAACAAAGACTAAACACAAAGAAAGAAGATTAAAAGCAGAAAGGGAAAAGCAACAAGTAACATTCAAGGGAAACCCCATACACTTAACAACTGATCTTTCAGCAGAAACTCTGCAAGCCAGAAGGGAATGGCAGGATATATTAAAAGTAATGAAAGGGAAAAATCTACAACCAAGATTACTGTACCCAGTAAGGATCTCTTCAAAATTGATGGAGAAATAAAAAGCTTTCCAGACAATCAAAAGTTAATAGAATTCAGTACCACCAAACCAGCTTGATGACAAATGTTAAAGGGACTTATATAGTGAAGAAATACAAGAGAAGAAAAAAGATCTACAAAATCAACCCCAAACAATTAAGAAATGACAATAGAAACATATACATCAATAATTACTTTAAATGTAAATGGAGTAAATGCTCCAACCAAAAGACACAGACTGGCTGAATGGATACAAAAACAAGACCCATATATATGCTGTCTACAAGAAACCCACTTCAGACTTAAAGAAACATAAAGACTGAAAGTGAGAGGATGGAAAAAATATATTCCATGCAAATGGGAAGCAAAAGAAAGCTGGAGTAGCTATCCTCATGTCAGACAAAATAGACTTTAAATAAAGAAGATTACAAGAGATAAGGAAGGATATTACATAATGATCAAGGGATCAATCCCAGTCAGTTCTGATGAAGTGGATGAACCTAGAACCTATTATATAGAGTGAAGTGAGTCAGAAAGAGAAAGATAAATATCGTATTCTAATGCATATATATGGAATCTTATAAAATGGTACTGATGAATTTATTTACAGGGCAGCAATGGCAAAACAGACACAGAGAATAGACTTATGGACATGGGGAGAGGGGAGGAGAGGGAGAGATGTATGGAAAGAGTAACATGAAAACTTACATTACCATATGTAAAATAGATAACCAACAGGAATTTGTTGTATGGCTCAGGAAACTCAAACAGGGGCTCTGTATCAACCTAGAGGGGTGGGATGGGAGGGAGATATGAGGGAGGTTCAAAAGGGAGGGAATATGTATACGTATGGCTGATTCATATTGAGGTTTGACAAAAAAACAACAAAATTCTGTAAAGCAATTATCCTTCAATAAAAATTTTTAAAAAGTACATTTTAAAGAAAAGAAAAGAATCTTCTTGTCCTGTCTGGAATATAATTTTATGTCATGAGCCCATAACACCTATAAAACTGTCCAATTCATTGTGCATGCAGAAATGTTTTAAAATTTCAGAGTTACTAAATAGCTGCAATGTTTGTGTACTACCAAAATAATAATTATTATATTATAAAGTAGTGTACAAGTAAAATAGCAGATAATGATTTGTAGCACAAATAGTATAAAAATATAATATCTTCTAGATTAGGTAAACTTTTAACAGCATTTTTTCTAAGAATAAAAATAATGTCCACTTGTGTTGCTAAAATTTTCTTCTGAGCCAGAAGGAATAGTACATATTTTTCAGAGATGTGTAGTATGTTACTTAGATCTGTGTACCCTGAAAACACTTGATGGATTCAGGGTGCAGGAGGGAAATTATCACTAGTGTGCTTTGATATGATCAAAGGGTATGATTAAAATCTACCCAAAGGACTTCCCTGGTTCTCCAGTGGTCAAGGATCTGCTTTGCAATGCAGGGGACCTGAATCCAACCCCCGGTCAGTGAACTAAGATCTCACAAGCTGTGGAGCAACCAAACTCATGTTCCACACTGGAAAGTCCATGTGCTACAAGTACCGTAGGCTGTACACTTCCACTACTGAATCCACATGACCAAATGAAGAGCCCATGTGCCACAGCCAAGATCTGACGCAGCCAAATAAATTAAGTAATTAAGTGTCAACATTTTTTTAAAAGTCCACCTGGAACAATGTCTCAAAGAGTTATTTTTTTCCCTTCACTCCTTGCCTTCTAACTAGATGTCAGTTTGGATTTGTGTTCCTTCATCTTGTCTTGGGCCGAAATTAGTTCAAGAGAGCCATTCTAGATTTGATACAAATTAAAAGAACTAAACAAGATTGGAGTATTTTAACACTGACTTTTAAAAAACTAAAATACAAAGTTTTGTATAATAATCCAATACATTTAAATTAAATAAAGTAGTGACTTAATAAAGCAAAGGATTGCACTGTTTACTTTCTTTGTTTAATAAAGCTTTTTGTCCCATCAAGATAAATATGACCAGTGGCCAGTCAATACCTATAAGATCGACTTTGTATTTCTAGCATAGAATTGATGACATGTCTCAGTTTGGCCTCTTGCTTCAATCACTTGCTCAACAGCATCATCAGTGTTTTTTTAATACAACCTGCATCTTCAAACCTTTGTGATTTGGGGATAATTATCTCTACAGCAAAACATTTGACATTATATTTTATGTGAAATGTACTATGCTAGTTTCTGGAAATATAAAACTGGATAAGCCAGAATCCTTAAGAAGATGAACAAATATAAAGAAATATAAGTATATTAAGAAACAGGCCATATAGTATGGACAACTGCTATAAGAGTTACATAGAAAGTGTAATAACAGCTTAAAATGGTACTTCCATATCCTCTACTTGAAATAGCTGTTTGACATTTTTCTCATAAAATACTTCTGACCCTTCAAGAAGTAGCACAATGACTCCATCTCAATGTTGTTTCAAGAAGGAACAGATCTAGAGCTGACCAGGAAGGTGGCAGGTGGTTCTGAAAGTCCCTTCCTCCACAGATGCACCAGACGTTCAGCTACACAAGTCCCTCTGAAAGAAACCCATAAACTAGCTGAGCGACTCCTACACACTAGATGAATGAGGAAATCCCCATAACAAAATGGGTAGGAAAATCTAAGACAAGCTCTAGCCACAAATCCCATCCCCAGCACAATGGTATGTAATCAGAAGGGAATCCCAAACTCCCAGCTACCCTCAACAGTGAAGAGTTTGACTGTACATCTGGTACCTCAAACTTTATAGCTACCACCTGAGGCAGGCACCCCCAATATACACCCATAGGACTGTAGCAATTTAAGAAGCATTTTCTATGGTGCAGAGGCTTGGAACACTCTCCAAGACTATTCCTAGGACTCAGCACAAAAGGAGCAGACAGAAATAACACCTCCCAATCTTTCCTTTAAAGAGATTTGTCTGCATACTTTACAGATGTTGCCTGGGGGTCCAGTTTGTTATTTAAGAGCCTTTAGGGGCTGACTGCAATCTTCCCTAGAAACTTTTTTCTCCCTTTGATCCACTCCAACAATAAAATCAAGTTGCTGATATCTTCCTGCTTCCCTGGTGGCTTAGATGGGAAAGAATTCACCTTCAATCCCTAGGTTCTTCTGCACAGCAAAAGAAACCATTGACAAAATTAAAAGGTAACTTATGGAACTGGAGGAAAATATCTGCAAACCACATATCCAGTAAGGGGTTAATTCATAAAGTTGACAAGAAACCTGTTGGCTCAGTTGGTAAAGAATCTGCAAGAGTCTCCCCGCAATGCAGGAGACCCAGGTTTGACCCCTGGATCAGGAAGATCCCCTGGAGAAGAGAATGGCAACCCACTCCAGTTTTATTGCCTGGAGAATTTCATGGACAGTGAGACCTGGCGGGCTACTGTCCACAGAGTCACAAAGAGTCAAACGTTACTGAGTGACTAAAGCCTTCACTTCCATAAAACATAAGAACATAAAATCAAATAACACAATAAAATTTGACAAAAGACTTAAATTAACATTTATTTAAGAAAAGATATATAAATGGTCAAAAGGTACATGAAAAGGTTCTCAATATCACTAATCATGAGAGAAATGCAAATCAAAACAACAATGAATGATACTTCACACCTGTTCAGTTCAGTACAGTCACTCAGTCATGTCCGACTCTTTGCGACCCCATGAATCGTAGCACGACAGGCCTCCCTGTCCATCACCAACTCCCAGAGTTCACTCAGAATCACGTCCATTGAGTCAGTGATGCCATCCAGCAATCTCATCCTCTGTCGTCCCCTTCTCCTCCTGCCCCCAATCCCTCCCAGCATCAGAGTCTTTTCCCATGAGTCAACTCTTCTCATGAGGTGGCCAAAGTAATGGAGTTTCAGCTTTAGCATCATTCCTTCCAAAGAAATCCCAGGGTTGATCTCCTTCAGAATGGACTGGTTGGATCTCCTTGCAGTCCAAGGGACTCTCAAGAGTCTTCTCCAACACCACAGTTCAAAAACATCAATTCTTCAGCGCTCAGCCTTCTTCACAGTCCAACTCTCACATCCATACATGACCACAGGAAAAACCATAGCCTTGACTACATGGACCTTTGTTGGCAAAATAATGTCTCTGCCTTTCAATATGCTATCTAGATTGGTCATAACTTTCCTTCCAAGGAGTACGTGTCTTTTAATTTCATGGCTGCAATCACCATCTGCAGTGACTTTGGAGCCCCAAAAAATAAAGTCTGACACTGTTTCCACTGTTTCCCCATCTATTTGCCAGGAAGTGATGGGACCAGATGCCATGATCTTCGTTTTCTGAATGTAGAGCTTTAAGCCAACTTTTTAACTTTCCTCTTTCATTTTCATCAAGAGGCTTTTTAGCTCCTCTTCACTTTCTACCATAAGGGTGGTGTCAGCTGCATATCTGAGGTTATTGATGTTTCTCCCAGCAATCTTGATTCCAGCTTGTGCTTCTTCCAGCCCAGCATTTCTCATGATGTACTCTGCATA
>NW_011494647.1:1088851-1093096 GCF_000754665.1 Bison bison bison | reverse complement strand
CACCTCCACTAGCTTTGTTATCTAGCTATTATCAAAAAATCAAGAGATAACAAATGCTGGTGAGGATGTGGAGAAAAGGGAATCCTTGTACACTGTTGATAGGAATGTAAACTAGAATAGCCACTGTGGAAAATAATATGGAGGTCCCTCAAAAGTTAAAAGTAGAACTAATATGCTGTCTAGCAACTTAACTTCTGGGTATATACCCAAAAAAAGAAGTTAAGGTGCTAGACAGCATATTAGTTCTACTTTTAACTTTTGAGGGACCTCTGTATGAATATATCCATTATTTTGATGTATGTAACACACACACACATGACATTATTCAGCCTTAAAACAGGAGAATGGAGAAGGAACTGGGAACCCACTCCGGTACTCTTGCCTAGAGAATTCCATGGACAGAGGAGACTGATGGGCTGCTGTCTATGGGGTCGCACAGAGTCAGACACGACTGAAGCAATTTAGCGTGCATGCATACATTGGAGAAGGAAATGGTAACCCACTCCAGTGTTCTTGCCTGGAGAATCCCAGGGACAGAGGAGCCTGGTGGGCTGCCGTCTATGGGGTCACACAGAGTTGGACACGACTGAAGCGACTTAGCAGCAGCAGCAGCAGCAAACGGGAGAAAATCATGTCATTTGCAACAACATGAATAAACCTGAAGGGCAGGTAAATTAAATCAGACAGAAGAAAGACAAACACAGTATAGTATCATTTATATGTGGAATCTTTAAAAAGAAAAAAAATCAAACTAATAGGAACAGAGAATAGAAAAACGGTTGTCAGAGTCTAGGGCAGGCAGGGATGTGTGGTGATGGGAGAAATAAGGAGAAGTGGTAAAAGAGTACAAGTTTTCAGTTATAAGATAAAACATAACTGAGGATCTAATGTTGGACATTTTGACTATAGTTGATAACACTGTGTTGTCTAACTGAAACTTACTAAGAAAGTAGAATTTAAATGTTCTCAGCTAAAAAAAAAGAATATATGAGAGGTGAACAGAGCCAGACATCCTGGAATGTGAACACAAGTGGGCCTTAGAAAGCATCACTATGAACAAAGCTAGTGGAGGTGATGGAATTCCAGTTGAGCTATTTCATATCCTGAAAGATGATGCTGTGAAAGTGCTGCACTCAATGTGCCAGCCAATTTGCAAAACGCAGCAGTGGCCACAGGACTAGAAAAGGTCAGTTTTCATTCCAATCTCAAAGAAAGGTAATGCCAAAGAATGCTCAAAATACCACACAATTGCACTCATCTCACAAGCTAGTAAAGTAATGCTCAAAATTCTCCAAGCCAGGCTTCATCAATATGTGAACTGTGAACTTCCAGATGTTCAATTGGTTTTAGAAAAGGCAGAGGAACCAGAGATCAAATTGCCAACATCCGCTGGATCATCAAAAAAGCAAGAGCATTCCAGAGAATCATCTATTTCTGCTTTATTGACTATGCCAAAGCCTTTGACTGTGTGGATCACAATAAACTGTGGAAAATTCTGAAAGAGATGGGAATACCACACCACCTGACCTGCCTCTTGAGAAACCTACTTGCAGGTCAGGAAGCAACAGTTAGAACTGGACATGGAACAACAGACTGGTTCCAAATAGGAAAAGGAGTACGTCAAGGCTGTATATTGTCACCCTGCTTATTTAACTTCTATGCAGAGTACATCATAAGGAATGCTGTGCTGGAAGAAGCACAAGCTGGAATCAAGATTGCCAGGAGGAATATCAATAACCTGATATGCAGCTGACACCACCCTTATGGTAGAAAGTGGGGAGGAACTAAAAAGCGTCTTGATGAAAGTGAAAGAGGAGAGTGGAAAAGTTGGCTTAAAGCTCAACATTCAGAAAACGAAGATCAGAGCATCTGGTCCCATCACTTCCTGGCAAATAGATGGGGAAACAGTGGAAACAGTATCAGACTTTATTTTTGGGGGCTCTAAAATCATTGCAGATGGTGACTGCAGCCATGAAATTAAAAGATGTTTACTCCTTGGAAGAAAAGTTATGACCAACCTAGATAGCATATTAAAAAGAAAGGACATTACTTTGCCAACAAAGGTCCATGTAGTCAAGGCTATGGTTTTTCCAGTGGTCATGTATGGATGTGAGAGTTGGACTATAAAGAAATCTGAGCACCGAAGAATTGATGCTTTTGAATTGTGGTGTTGGAGAAGACTCTTGAGAGTCTCTTGGACTGCAAGAAGACCAGTCCATCCTAAAGGAGATCAGTCCTGGGTCTTCACTGGAAGGACTGATGTTGCAGCTGAAACTCTAATACCATCTCATGGGAAGAATTGACTCATTGGAAAAGACTGATGCTGGGAGGGATTAGGGGCAGGAGGAGAAGGGGACGACAGAGGATGATTGGCTGGATGGCATCACCAACTCGATGCACGTGAATTGGGTAAACTCTGGGAGTTGGTGATGGACAGGGAGGCCTGGAGCGCTGCGTTTCATGGGGTTGCAAAGAGTCAGACACAACTGAGCGACTGAACTGAACTGAACATGTTATTTACTGCAGCGGGGGTTGGGGGGGGGATCTTTTCCCAGTGTAATATGTCTATTATAGCTTCATGTTGTACACTTTAAGTGTCTTACAACTTTGTCAATTATACCTCAATAAAGCTCAAAAGAGGAAACATACCCATTTCTTTATCTTCTCCATAGCAGTTCAGTTAGTCACTCAGTTGTGTCCAACTCTTTTTGACCCCATGGACTGCAGCACACCAGGCTTCCCTATCATCCATCACCAACTCTCATCACATTGTATGCTAAGAATCTACCTACAATGTGGGAGCCACAGGAAACATGGGTTTGATCCTTGGATCAGGAAGATGCCCTGGTGGAGGGCACAGCAACCCACTCCAGTATTCTTTCCTGGAGAATCCCATGGATAGAGGAGCCTGTCAGGCTACAGTCCATAGGGTTGCCGAGAGCTGGACACAACTGAAGTGACCTAGCATGGCACAGCATACGAAGTACCTGTGGTTATATAGCTCTTTCCCTAGATGATATATGAAAGTCTCAAAAGCAGGTAGCCTATATAAACCAAGAAGTAAAAAAGAGATCAAACATAGTGTTCACTGTGTTTGTCATAATCAGAACACTTTTCATAAATTATCTCATTTAATCCTAATAGCATCTATTGAAATTCATATTATTATGTCAATATTGTACGTGAGAAAACTCAGAGAGATTTTGCTAGCATCAAATTGCATAGCTACCAATATTTCCACTAATCTTTTTGACACTCAAACCAGAGTCCTTGTTGCTATGTTGCAGGACAGGGAACTGTCACATACTGGGACCTGCGGGACTCCTTAGGACAGACCTCCAAGTGAGGATTCTTGGCTTTGTGCATGAAAGAATTCAAGAGCGAACCAGAGGAAGGGGAAAACAAGTTGATTTACAGAGATACACATTCCATAGGTAGAATGTGGGCCATCCCAGAAAATGAGAGCAGCCCCAGGGCATGGGGTTGTAGGTGTTTATGGTTAAGTAATTTCATAGGCTATGTAGGCAATCAGGTGGGGATTCCTCAGGAATGGGGCTGCTGACCACTTTCTGGCCTCTTATGTCTTGGAACTGCCATGGGATGAAGGGAAATTATTTTTAATATCATAATGAAGGTATAGTGACCCAAAGTTCAATGACCAGACTATTCACAAAGCCACCTTGGTTTCAGCTGTTCAAGCTTGGGTCTTTATTCCAACCCAACAGCTTCAGGCTTTCTTCATTAGTGTTCATGTTTTTCCCCTTTCCATCCTGTCTCAGGGACATGGCAGGAATGATTTTTAAACCCTTAACACACTGTTTAATTAATTGATTGCTTTTCATGATATATTAAGTTGAAAGCTTTTTATATGTCTTATATATTAGTTTGACTTGCAGAATACAGATGTTGAAGATCTTCTAGAAAAGTGAATTCTCCTCCTGGTTCTGTAGTAGCAAATGTATATATATTAACCAAGAAGGTACGTAAATATGTTACCATTGAGTGACTCTAGTACCTTTCCTCCAAATACAATGGTCCACTGAAACAGAAATTCCATATGAAGCATTTAAAACCAGAGAATAGGTTGTAAATAAGATAAGAAATAGGGAATGCAGTATTTGTGTGTTAAAAGTGTGGAAATTTCATCTCAGCAGAAGATGCCTATCATTTTGGATTTAATTTTATTTTATATTTTTGTCTCTTCTTTTTTTAAATTTTTTTTTAATTGAAGGATAATTGCTTCAG
>NW_011494647.1:1077363-1088751 GCF_000754665.1 Bison bison bison | reverse complement strand
CCCTCCCATCCCACCCTTCTAGTTGGATACAGAGCCCCTGTTTGAGATTTCTGAGCCATACAGTTACTTCCTGTTGGCTATCTGTTTTACATATGGTAATGTAAGTTTCCATGTTATTTTTTCCATACATCTCACCCTCTCCTCCCTTCTCCCCATGACCATAAGTCTATTCTGTATATCTGTTTCACCACTGCTGCCCTGTAAATAAATTCTACAGTAACATTTTTCTAGATTCTTTATATATAACTTAGAATACGATATTAATCTCTCTCTCTTTCTGACTTAACTTCACTCTATATAATAAGTTCTAGGTTCATATACCTCTTTAGAAAAGACTCAGACGTGTTCCTTTTTACAGCTGAGTAATATTCCATTGTGTATATATATCACAACTTCTTTATCCACTCATCACTCAGTGGACATCTAGGATGCTTCCATGTTCCAGCTATTGTAAATAGTGCTGCAATGAACAATGGGATACATGCCTTTTCAATTTTGGTTTCCTCAAGGTGTATGCCTAGGAGTGGGATTGCTGGGTCATACGGTGGTTTTATTCCTAGTTTTTTAAGGACTCTCCATACTGTCTTCCATAGTGACTGTATCAATTTACATTCCTGTCAAGAGTGCAAGAGCACTCCCTTTTCTCCACACTCTCTCCAGCATTTATTGTGTGTAGACTTTTTGATGAGGGCCATTTAGGACTTCCCTTGTGGCTCAGACAGTAAAAGCGTCTGCCTACAATGTGGGAGACCTAGGTCGGGAAGATCCCCTGGAGAAGGAAATGGCAAACCACTCCAGTATTCTTGCCTGGAAAATCCCATGGACGGAGGAGTCCATGGGGTCACAAAGAATCGGACACGACTGAGCGACTTCACTTTCAAATTCTGACTGGTGCGAGGTGATAATCTCACTGTGGTTCAGATTTGCATATCTCTAATATTGAGCTATGTTGAGCATCTTTTCATGTGTTTGTTAGCCATCTGTACATCTTCTTTGGAGAAATGTCTGCTTAGGTCTTTTTACCACTTTTTGATTTGGTTGTTTATTTTTCTGTCATTGAGTTATATGAGCTGCTTGTATATTTTGAAAATTAATCCTTTCTCAGTTGTTCATTGACTATTATTTTCTCCCATTCTGAGGGCTGTCTTTTCACCTTGCTTATAGTTTCATTTGCTGTGCAAAAGCTTTTAAATTTAATCAGGTTCTACTTGTTTAATTTTGTTTTTATTTCCATTACTCTAGGAGGTGGATCACAAAGGATCTTGCTTTGATTTATGCCATCAAGTGTTCTGCCTATGCTTTCCTCTAAGAGTTTTCTAGTTTCTGGTCTTACATGTAGGTCTTTAATCTACTCTGAGTTTATTTTTCTGTATGGTGTTAGGAAGTATTATAATTTCATTCTTTTACATGTAGCTGTCCAGTTTTCCCAGTACCATTCTTTGAAGAGGTTGTCTTTGCTTCATTGTATATTCTTGCCTCCTTTGTCAAAAACAAGGTACCTATAGGTGCATGGGCTCGTTTCTGGGCTTTCTATCTTGTTCTGTTGGTCTATACTTCTGTTTTTGTGCTGGTACCATACTGTCTTGTATGTAGCGTTGTGTGTGTGAAGTACTCAGTCGTGTCCGACTCTTTGCGATCCCGTGGACCCCTCTCTCCATGGAATTCTCCAGGCAAGAATACTGGAGTGGATTGCCATTTCCTTCTCCAGGGGATCTTCCCAACCCAGGGATGGAACCCAGGACTCCTGCATTGCAGGCAGACGCTTTATCCTCTGAGCCACCAGGGAAATCCTAATGTTGTAGTATAATGTGAAGTCAGGAAGGTTGATTTCTCCAGCTCCATTCGTCTTTCTCAAGAATGTTTTGGCTATTCAGGATCTTTTGTGTTTCCATATGAATTGTGATTTTTTTTTTTTTTTTGTTCCAGTTGTGTGAAAAATCCCAGTGGTAATTTGATAGGGATCACATTGAATCTGTAGATTGGTAGTATAGTCATTTTCACAATATTGATTCTTCTTACCCAAGAACATGGACTATCTCTCCATCTGTTTATGTCATCTTTGATTTCTTTCATTAGTGTCTTGTCATTTTTTGTGTACAGTTGTCTTGTCTCCTTAGGTGAGTTTATTCCTAGATATTTGATTATTTTTCTTGTAATGGTGAATGGGATTGATTTCTTAATTTCTCTTTCTGAATTTTCACTATTAGTATATAGAAAAGCAAGTGATTTCTGAGTACTGATTTTGTATCCTGCGACTTTGCTAAATTCACTGATTATGTCTCATAATTTTCTGACACTAATAATTTTCTGACACTATCTGTAGGGATTTCTATGTGCAGTATCATGTCATCTCCAAACAGTGAGAGATTTACTTCTTCTTTTCCAATCCTGATTCATTTTATTTCTTTTTCTTCTCTGATTGCTGTAGCTAGGACTTCCAGAACTATGCTGAACAATAATGGTGAAAATGACACCTTGTCTTCTTCCTGATTTTAGGGGGAATTCTTTCAGTTTTCACCATTGAGAATAATGTTTGCTGTAGGCTTATCACATATGGCCTTTACTATGTTGAAGTAGGTTCATTCTATGCCCGTATTTTGAAGAGTTTAAATCATAAATGGGTGCTGAATTTTGTCAAAGGCTTTTTCTGCATTTATTGACACTATCATGTGGTTTTATCTTTCAATTTTTTTAATATGGTATATCATATTGATTGATTTGCATATACTGAAGAATCCTTGCATCCCTGGAATATACCCAATTTGATCATGGTGTATGAGCTTTTTGATGTGTTGCTGAACTCTGCTAAAATTTTGTTGAAGATTTTTGCATCTATTTTCATCAGTGATATTGGCCTGTAATTTTCTTTTTTTCTGATGTCTTTGTCTGGTTTTGGTATCAGGGTGATGGTGGTCTCATAGAAAAAGTTTGGCAGTGTTCCTTCCTCTGCAATTTTTTGAAATAGTTTTAGAAGGATAAGCATTAGCTCTTCTCTACATGTTTGATACAATTCTCCCGTGAAGCCATCTAGTCCTGGGCTTTTGTGTTTTGGGGGGATTTTTGATCACAGATTCAATTTCAATGCTTGTACTTGGGTTGCTCATAATTTCTATTTCTTCTTGGTTCATTCTTGGAAGACTGAATTTATCTAAGAATCTGTCCATTTCTTCCAATTATCCATTTTATTGCCATATAGTTATTCATAATAGTCTCTTATAATACTTTGTATTTGTGCATTGTCTGTTGTAACCTCTCCTTTTTCATTTCTAAATTTGTTGATTGATTCTTCTCTCTTTTTTTTCTTGATGAGTCCAGCTAAAGATTTGCCAATTTTGTTTATCTTCTCAAAGAACTAGCTTTTAGTTTTATTAATCTTTACTATTGTTTCCTTCGTTTCTTTTTCAATTATTTCTGTTCTGAACCTTATGATTTCATTCCTTCTGCTAATTTTGGGCTTTTCTGTTCTTGTTTGTCCAGTTGTTTTAGGTGTAAAATTAAATGGTCTATTCAATGTTTTTCTTCTTTCTTGAGGTAGGATTGTATTGCTATAATCTTCCCTCTTAGGACTGTGTTTGCTGCATCCCATAGGTTTTGAGTTGTCCTGTTTTCATTGTTATTTATTTCTATAATTTTTTAATTTCCCTTTTTATTTCTTCAGTAACCTGTTCATTATTTAGAAATGTATTGTTTAATTTCCAGATGTTTGTGTTTTTTACACTTTTTTTCTTGTAATTGACATCTAGTGTCATTGCACTGTGGTCAGAAGAAGAAGCTTGATATGATTCCAATTTTCATAAATTTACTGAGGTCTTCTTTGTGACCCAAGATATGGTCCATCCTGGAGAATGTTCCATGTGCACTTGAGAAGAAAGTGTATTCTTCTGCATTCGAATTGAATGTCCTGAAGATATCAGTGAGATCCATCTCATCTAATGTATCATTTAAGACTTGTGTTTCCTTATTAATTTTCTGTTTTGCTGATCTGTCCTTTGGTTTGATTGGGGTGATAAAGTCTCCTACAATTACTGTGTTACTGTCAATTTCTCCTTTTATGTCTGTTAGTGTTGTCTTATGTATTGAGATTCTCCTATGTTGGGTGCATAGATATTTACAATTGTTATGTCTTCTTCTTGGATTGATCCCTTGATCATTATGTAGTGTCCTTCCTTATCTCTTGCAATCTTCTTTATGTAAAGTCTATTTTGTCTGATATCAGAATTGCTACTCCAGCTTTCTTTTGCTTCCCATTTACATGGAATATATTTTTCCATCCTCTCACTTTCAGTCTATATGTGTCTTTATGTATGAAGTAGGTTTCTTGTAGACAGCATGTATATATATGGGTCTTGTTTTTGTATCCATTCAGCCAGTCTGTTTCTTTTGGTTGCAACATTTAATCTGTTTACATTTAAAGTAATTATTGATATATATATATATCCATATTTCCATTTTCTTCATTGTTTGGGGTTGATTTGTAGAACATTTTCTTCTATTTTATTTCTTGACTACATCAGTTCAGTTCAATCACTCAGTCACGTCCGACTCTTTGAGACCCCATGAAGCGCAGCATGCCAGGTCTCCCTGTCCATCACCAACTGCTGGAGTCTACCCAAACCCATGTCCATTGAGTTGGTGATGCCATCCAACCATCTCATCCTCTGTCGTCCCCTTCTCCTCCTGCCCTCAATCTTTCCCAGCATCAGGGTACTTTCAAATGAGTCAGCTCTTCACATCAGGTGGCCAAAGTATTGGAGTTTCTGCTTCAACATCAGTTCTTCCAATGAACACCCAGGATTGATCTCCTTGAGCATAGACTGGTTGGATTTCCTTGCAGTCCAAGGGACTCTCAAGAGTCTTCTCCAACACCACAGGTAAAAAGTATCAATTCTTCATTGCTCAGCTTTCTTCATAGTCCAAGTCTCACATCCATACATGACCACTGGAAAAACCATAGCCTTGACTAGATGGACCTTTGATGACAAAGTAATGTCTCTGCTTTTTAATATGCTGTCTAGGTTGGTCATAACTTTCTTTCCAAGGAGTAAATATCTTTTAATTTCATGGCTGCAGTCACCATCTGCAGTGATTTTTGAGCCCAAAAAAGTAAAGTCAGCCACTGTTTTCACTGTTTCCCCATCTATTTCCCATGAACTGATGGGACCAGATGCCATGATCTTCGTTTTCTGAATGTTGAGCTTTAAGCCAACTCTTTCACTCTCCTCTTTCACATTCATCAAGAGGCTCTTTAGTTCTTCCCTACACTCTGCCATAAGGGTGGTGTCATCTGCATATCTGAGGTTATTGATATTTCTCCCAGAAATCTTGATTCCAGCTTGTGCTTCCTCCTGCCCTGCGTTTCTCATAATGTACTGTATATATAAGTTAAATAAGCAGGGTGACAATATTCAGCCTTCACGTACTCCTTTTCCTATTTGGAACCAGTCTGTTGTTCCATGTACAGTTCTAACTGTTGCTTCCTGACCTGCATACAGGTTTCTCAAGAGGCAGGTCAGGTGGTGTGGTATTCCCATCTCTTTCAGAATTTCTCAGTCTGTTGTGATCCACACAGTCAAAGGCTTTGGCATAGTCAATAAAGCAGAAATAGATGTTTTTCTGGAGCTCCCTTGCTTTTTCAATGATTAAGGGGATTATGGCAATTTGATCTCTGATTCCTCTGCCTTTTCTAAAACCAGCTTGAACACGTTCATGATTCATGGTTCACATATTGCTGCAGCCTGCCGTGGAGAATTTTCTTCAATATTTATTGTAAAGCTGACTTGGTGGTACTGAATTCTCTAAATTTTTGCTTGTGTGAAAGCTTTCTATTTCTCCATCAATTTTGAATGAGGTTCTTGCCACATACAGTAATCTTGGTTATGGATTTTTCCCTTTCCGTACTTAAATATATCCTGCCATTCTCTTCTGGCATGCAGCGGTTCTGCTGAAAGATCAGCTGTTAAGTGTATGGGGTTTCCCTTGTACATTACTTGTTTTTCCCTTGCTGTTTTTTACATTCTTTCTTTGTGTTTAGTCTTTGTTTGATTAGTATGTGTTTTGGCATGTTTCTCCTTGTGTTTTTCCTGTACTGGACGTTTTCTGCTTCTCTAACTTGATTGACTATTTCCTTTTCATATTGGAGAAATTTTCAACTATAATGTCTTCAAAATGTTTCTCATACCCTTTCTTTTTCTCTTCTTCTTCTGGGACCTATATAATTCTCATGTTGGTGTTTGATATTGTCCAAGAGATCTCTGAGACCATCTTCAGTTCTTTTCATTCTTTTTACTTTACTCTGCTCTTCAGAAGTTATCTCCACCATTTCATCTTCTAGCTCACTGATTCGTTCTTCTGGTTCAGATATTCTACTATTGATTCCTTCTAGAGTATTTTTAATTTCAGTAATTGTGTTGTTTGTCTCTGTACACTTATTCTTTAATTCTTTTAGGCCTTTGTTAATTGATTCTTCCATTTTCTCCATTCTGTTCTCTAGGTTTTTGATCATCTTTTCTATCATTATTCTGCATCCTTATTCAGGTAGTTTGCCTATTCCCTCTTCATTTATTTGTATGTCTGATTCTAGTTTGTTCCTTTATTTGTGTAGTATTTCACTGCCTTTTCAACTTATTGTGTTTGAGGTTTCCTTTTCACAGGTTTCACAGTTGAATTCTTTCTTCCTTTTGGTTTTTGCCCTCCTAAGTGTGGTCCAGTGGCTTGTGCAAGCTTTGAATAGGGTGAGATTTGTGCTGAGTTTTTGTTTGTTTGTTTGTTTTTCCTGTGATGCACAAGGCTGAATGAGGTGGTAATCCTGTCTGCTGATGATTAGGTTTGTAGTTTTGTTTTGTTTGTCATATAGATGAGGTGTCCTACACCGAGTGCTACTGGTGGTTGGATGGGTCTTGTATTCAAGTGGTTTCCTTTGTGTGAGTTCTCAGTATTTGATTCTCCCTAGGGCTAGTTGTCTGGTAGTCTAGGGTCTTGGAGTCAGTGCTCCCAATTCAAAGGCTTAGGGCTTATTCTTGTGTGGTGGTCTCTCAGGGCACTTGGTCCAGCCCATCTCCTCTCTCAAAGGGCTCTTCTGCCAGGTGGAATTGGAAACACAACAAAAAAATATTGCAGGGGTCCTGAAAAGATTACCCAAAGGGAGTCTTCAGGATAAAAGTGGACAGGAGCAAAAGCAGGGCACTACCGCAGGATGCATGCACATGGCACCACCACGGGGGTGTGCAGGCCACCTCAGCCATCCCTCCACCTCACCCACCTCTCTCGCCTTATCTAATCATTCTCTTGGATGCTCTAAAAATAAATCTTGTGACTATGAAAACAATATATAATACCAGAAATGGGAAAACATATTGCTTTGAGTTCTGAACTCAGAGCAAGTGCTAAGGTTTTCAAAAAACTACTTCCTTTACACAGGAATGTATAGCTGACCAATTCTTTCCTGCTTTATTCCTTTTCTTTACATTTGATGTGACCTCTGACAGTGAGCCTTCTTGTGTCTGATGTAATGCAAACTGTATCAGAGAATCGGTACTTACTGAGCAACTCAGATGCTTAGGATCAAGTGATGTGATTTGTTCCATTTCTTAGGAATAACCTGCCCTGAGTTAATCAATTGCACATGTCCCCCTTATAAAAATAGTGTCAAGGACTTCACCTTGTAGTGGCTTAATATTACATTTTAACATGGTACTAATCATTACTTCCTTTGAGATATCAATGGAAAAATATATGCCAAATATTCTGGCCAGTTTAGGAAAGAGGTCCCAGCTAATAGAGAGTTGCAACTATTTTCACCTGAAAGGCCATTTTATTTACACAAGTTATCTTTTAATAAAGCAAACTAACTTGGAAAATCTCACAGAATGTATTCAAATAAATTCTTAGAGTTTTAGATACTCAATTTTCAATTTGATTGTCTGACATTGGTTCATTAATGTTCATGATCTTGCTTTCTTTGTCCTCCAAGCTTTGCAGAAGCAGGCATATGTTTTACAGAACCAAACTTGATTCAATTCACTCATGCATAGTCAAGCCCATTTACTGACACCAGGTTGTGATGAAGGAAATTGCAGCATTTATTGTAGGGCATAGTATAAGGAGAATGGGTGACTTATGCTCAAAATTCTTGATGAGTTTCAGCAAAGCATTTTTAAAGGCCAGGTTAGGAAATGGGGGTCGCAGGGTACGTGATCAGCTCACACACAATTTTCTGACTCACTGACGGTAAGGTAACAGGGATGTACCATAAGGGGATGTGTATTCAGTCACTTCAGTCATGTAATGACCAATTCTTTGTGATGCTATGGCTGTAGCCCGCCAGAATCCTCTGTCCATAGGAGTCTGGAGGCAAGAATACCGGACTGGATTGCCATGCCATCCTCAGGGGGTCTTCCCAACCCGGGGATCAAACTCATGTCCTCCTGTGTATCCTTCATGGCAGGTGGATTCTTTACCCACTGAGCCATCACAGAAGTAAACATCAATTCTATGTGCTCATGGTCATCAAGTAGTTAAAATTTTCCTTTTGGTGTGAGTTTTGGTGTCTGTACAACAACTTAGAAAATGTGCATCAGATACTGTTATTTAAATACTTCAGAAAAGAGCTAAAATGGAGGATATGGCGGAGGATAATACTGATTATCTCAGGAGAGCCACATAAGTCCCTGCCTCGTTACTCACGAAATTGAGATCCAGAGAGATTTGGACCTGAAATAAGGTTCTGACTCCAACCAGGAATCACAGATATGGGTTATAGTCAAGGGATGCCTGAGTGCATGCTAAGTAGCTTTGGTTGTGTATGACTCTTTGCAACCCCATGGAGCATAGCTCACCAGGCTCTTCTGTCCATGGGATTCTTCAAGCAAGAATATAGGAGGGGGTTGCCATACCCTTCTCCAGGGGATCTTCCCAAACAGATCAAACCCCTGTCTCTTACGTCTCCTGCATTAGCAGATGGGTGCTTTATTGTTAGCACCATATGGAAAGCCCAATCAAGGGATAATCTTAAAGAATCCTTTTCTTCACCTTCAAGTTTAGCAAATGTACATAAATAACCTGGTAGAGGGCACAGTCCCAGTACAGTACAGTTCAGTCGGCTCAGTCATATCTGATTCATTGTGACCCCATGGACTGCAGCACAACAGGCTTCCCTGTCCATCACTAACTCCTGGAATTTGCTCAAACTCATGTCCATCCAGTTGGTAATGCCATCCAACCATCTCACCTTCTGTTGCCTATTCTCCTCCAGCCTTCAAACTTTCCCATCACTGGGGTCTTTTCCAATGAGTCAGTTCTTTGCATCAGGTGGCCAAAGTATTGAAGCTTCAGCATCAGTCCTTCTGATAAATATTCAAGACTTATTTCCTTTAGGGTTGATTGGTTTGATCTCATTGCCATCCAAAAGACTCGCAAGAGTCTTCTCCAACACCACAGTTCAAAAGCATCAATTCTTCAGCACTCAGCCTTCTTTATGGTCCAACTCTCACTTCCATAAATGATTACTGGAAAAAAAAAAAAAAAAACATAGCTTTGACTAGATGGACCATTGTCAGCAAAGTAATGTCTCTGATTTTTAATATGCTGTCTAGGTTGGTCGTAACTTTTCTTACAAGGAGCAGGCATCTTTTAATTTCATGGCTGTAGTCACCCTATGCAGTGATTTTGGAGCTCAAGAAAAGAAAGTCTTTCACTGTTTCCATTGTTTCCCCATCTATTTGCCATGAAGTGTTGGGACCGGATGCCATGATCTTCATTTTTGGATGTCCAGTTTTTAAGCCAGCTTTTTCACTCTCCTCTTTCATTTGCATCAAGAGGTTCTTTATTTCCTCTTCCATTTTTGCCATAAGGGTGGTGTCATTTGCATATCTGCAGTTATTGGTATTTTTCCCGGCAACTTTGATTTCAGCTTGTACTTCATCCAACCCAGCATTTCCCATTATGTACTCTGCATAGAAGTTAAATAAACACAGTGACAAAATACTGCCATTCTCAATTTGTAACCAGTCTGTTGTTCCATGTCTGGTTCTTTCTGTTACTTCTTGACTTACATACACATTTCTCAGGAGGCAGGTAAGGTGGAATGGTATTCCCATTTCTGGAAGAATTTTCCACAGTTTGTTCTGATTCATACAGTCAAAGGCTTTGGCATAGTCAACAAAACAGAAGTAGATGTTTTCTTGGAACTCCCTTCTTTTTCAATGATCCAGTGGATGTTGGCAATTTGATCTCTGGTTCCTCTGTATTTCCTAAATCCAGCTTGAACATCTGAAAGTTCTCACTTCAGGTACTGCTGAAGCCTTACTTGGAGAATTCTGAGCATTACTTTGCTAGCATGTGAGATGAGTACAAATATTTGGTAGTTTGAACATTCTTTGGCATTGCCTTTCTTTGGGATTGGAATGAAAACTGACATTTTCCAGTCCTGCAGTCACTGCTGAGTTTTCTAAATTTTCTGGCATATTAAGTGCAGTACTTTAATAGCATCATCTTTTAGGATTTGAAATACTTCAGCTGGAATTCCACCATTTCCACTAGCTTTGTCCGTAATGATGTTTCCTAAGGCCCACTTGGCTTTGCATTCCAAGATGTCTGGCTCTAGGTGAATGATCACACCATCTTGATTATCTGTGTCATGAAGATCTTTATGATATAGTTCTTCTGTGTATTCTTGCCACTTCTTCTTAATATCTTCTGCTTCTATTAGGCCATAGCATTTCTGTCCTTTATTGTACCCATTTTGCATGAAATGTTTCCTTGGTAACTTTAATTTTCTTAATAAGCTCTCTAGTTTTTCCCATTCTATTGTTTTCCTCTATTTCTTTGCATTAGTAACATGGGAAGGCTTTCTTATCTCTCTTTGCTATTCTTTGGAACACTGCATTCAGATGGATCTTTCCTTTTCTCCTTTGCCTTTTGCTTCTCTTCTTTTCACAGCTATTTTAAGGCCTTCTCAGATAAACATTTTGCCTTTTTGGATTTCTTTTTTCATGGGGATGGTCTTGATCACTGCCTATGGCACAGTGTCATGAACCTCCGTCAATAGTTCTTCAGGCATTCTGTCTATCAAATCAAATTATTTGAGTCTATTTGTCACTTGCCCTGCATAATCGTAAGGGATTTGACTTAGGCCATACCTGAATGATCTCTGTGAAAAGAGAAGTGAAAAGCAAGGAGAAAAGGAAATATATAAGCATCTGAATGAAGAGTTCCAAAGAATAGCAGGAGAGATAAGAAAGCCTTCTTCAGTGATCAATGCAAAGAAATAGAGGAAAACAACAGAATGGGAAAGACTAGAGATCTCTTCAAGAAAATTAGAGATACCAAGGGAACATTTCATGCAAAGATAGGCTCAATAAAGGACAGAAATGGTAGGGACCTAACAGAAGC
>NW_011494647.1:1072888-1077263 GCF_000754665.1 Bison bison bison | reverse complement strand
ACATTTCATGCAAAGATAGGCTCAATAAAGGACAGAAATGGTAGGGACCTAACAGAAGCAGAAGATGTTAAGAAGAGGTGGCAAGAATACACAGAACTGTATAAAAGGATCTTCACCATCAAGATAATCACGATGGTGTGACCACTCACCTAGAGCCAGATATCCTGGAATGTGAAGTCAAGTGGACCTTAGAAATCATCACTATGAACAAAGCTAGTGGAGGTGATGGCATTCCAGTTGAGCTATTTCAAATCCTGAAATATGATGCTGTGCAAGTGCTGTACTCAATATGCCAGCAAATTTGGAAAACTCAGCAATGGCCACAGGACTGGAAAAGGTCAGTTTTTATTCAAATCCAAAGAAAGGCAATGCCAAAGAATGCTCAAACTACTGCACAATTGCACTCATCTCACAAGCTAGTAAAGTAATGCTCAAAATTCTCCAAGCCAGGCTTCAGCAATACATGAACTGTGAACTTCCAGATGTTCAAGCTGATTTTATTTATTTATTTTTTTCAATCTGGTTTTAGAAAAGGCAGGGGAACAAGAGATCAAATTGCCAAGATCCAATGGATCATCGAAAAAGCAAGAGTGTTCCAGAAAATCATCTATTTCTGCTTTATTGACTATGCAAAGCCTTTGACTGTGTGGATCACAAGAAACTGTGGAAAATTCTGAAAGAGAAGGGAATACCAGACCACCTGACCTGCCTCTTGAGAAACCTATATGCAGGTCAGGAAGCAACAGTTAGAACTGGACATGGATCAACAGACTGGTTCCAAATAGGAAAAGGAGTACGTCAAGGCTGTATATTGTCACCCTGCTTATTTAACTTCTAGGCAGAGTACATCATGAGAAACGCTGGGCTGGAAGAAGCACAAGCTGGAATCAAGATTGCCAGGAGAAATATCAATAACCTCAGATATGCAGATGACACCACCCTTATGGCAGAAAGTGAAGAGGAACTAAAAAGCCTCTTGATGAAAGTGAAAGAGGAGAGTGAAAAAGTTGGCTTAAAGCTCAACATTCAGAAAACGAAGATCATGGCATCTGGTCCCATCATTTCATGAGAAATAGGTGGGGAAACAGTGTGAGACTTTATTTTGGGGGGCTCCAAAATCACTGTAGATGGTGATTGCAGTCACAAAATTAAAAGACACTTATTCCTTGGCAGGAAAGTTATGACAAACCTAGATAGCATATTAAAAAGCAGAGGCATTACTTTGCCAACAAAGGTCCATCTAGTCAGAGCTATGGTTTTTCCAGTGGTCATATATAGACGTGAGAGTTGGACTGTGAAGAAAGCTGAGCACCAAAGAATTGATGCTTTTGAACTGTGGTGTTGGAGAGGACTCTTGAGAGTCCCCTGGACTGCAAGAAGATCCAACCAGTCCATTCTAAAGGAGATCAATCCTGGGTGTTCTTTGGAACGACTGATGCTAAAGCTGAAACTCCAATGCTTTGCCCACCTCATGGGAAGAGTTGACTCATTGGAAGAGACTTTGATGCTGGGAGGGATTGGGGGCAGGAGGAAAAGGGGACAACAGGATAAGATGGCTGGAAGGCATCACCGACTCAATGGACATGAGTTTGAGTGAACTCCCAGAGTTGGTGTTGGACAGGGAGGCCTGGCATGCTGCAATTCATGGGGTCACAATGAGTTGGACACGACTGAGTGACTGAACTGAACTGAACTGAACTGAATGGTCTAGTGGTTTTCCCTACTTTGTTCAATTTAAATCTGAATTTGGCAATGAGGAGTTCATGATCTGAGCCAGGATCTGCTCCCAGTCTTCTTTATTGTTGACTGTATAGAGATTTTCAGCTGCAGAGAATATGATCAATCTAATTTCGATATTGACCATCTGGTGATGTTTATGTGTAGAGTCTTGTGTTGTTGGAAGAGGGTGTTTGCTATGACCAGTGGATTCTCTTGGCAAACTCTGTTAGCCTTTGCCCCAGTTCATTTGTTATAAGGCCAAACTTGCCTGTTACTCTAGGTATATCTTGACTTCCTACTTTTACATTCAAGTCCCCTATGATGAAAAGGACATTTTGGGTGTGTTAGTTCTAGAAGGCCTTTTAGGTCATCATGGAACCGTTCAACTTCAGCTTCTTTGGAATAAGTTGTTGGGGCATAGTCTTGGATGACTGTGATATTGAATGGCTTGCCTTGGAAACGAACAGTGATCCCTCTGTCATTTTTGAGACTGCATTCAAGTACTGCATTTCAGGTTCTTTTGTTGACTATGATGCCTACTCCATGTATTCTAAGGGTTTCTTGCCCACACTAGTAGATATAATGGTCATCTGAGTTAAATTCACCCATTTCAGTTCATTTTAGTTCACTGATTCCTAGAATGTCGACGTTCACTCTTGCCATCTTCTGTTTGACCACTTCCAATTTACCTTGATTCACGGACCTAACATTCCAGGTTTCTATGCAAAATTGTTCTTTACAGCTTCGGACTTACTTCCATAACCAGTCACATTCACAACTGGGCATTGTTTTCACTTTCATACCGTCTCTCGATTATTTCTGGAGTTATTTCTCCACTCGTCTTCAGTAGCAAATTGGACACCTACGGACCTGGGGAGTTCACCTTTCAGTGTCATATCTTTTTGCCTTTCCATACTGTTCATTGGACTCTCAAGACAAGAATACTGAAGTGGTTTGCCAGTGATTTCTTTACTGGTCCTGTTTTGTCAGAACCCTCCACTATGACCTGTCTGTCTTGGGTGGCCTGACAAGGCATGGTTCACAGTTTCATTGAGTTAGTGAAGATTGTGGTCTATGTGATCAATTTGGTTAGTTTTCTGTGACTATGGTTTTCATTCTGTCTGCCTTCTGATGGATAAGGATTAGAGGTTTATGGAAGCTTCCTAATGGGAGAGCCTGACTTTGGGGGAAACTGGATCTTGTTCTGATGGGCGGGGCCATGATCAGTAAATATTTATCCAATCTTCTGTTGATGGGTGGGGCTAGTTTCCTCCCTGCTCTTTGGCCTGAGGCTAAACTATGGTAGGGATAATGAAGATAATGGAGACCTCCTTTAAAAGAACTTGTGCACACACTCTTGTATTCAGTGTCTCTGACCCCGTAGCAGGCCACTTTTGACTCACACCTCTGCCAGAGATTCCTGGACACTCACAGGCAAGTCTGGCTCAGTCTCTTCTGGGCACACTATTCCTTTATCCAGGCTTGTGGTGAGCACAAGGTTTTGTTTGCGCCATCCACGAGCCTATTACCTGTAGAAGTTCTGCATGGGCAGCTGCGACGGCGAACAAGTGCGGCCAAGAGGAGCTACCCCACGTCTGAGAAGCGGTGGCTGCGTGGGCACAGGAGGTCCTAGAGGAGTTACTCCACATTCAAGGTCAGGAGAGGTAGCCGTGAGGAGATATCCCTCATCCAAGGTAAGGAGCAGCAGCTGTGCTTTGCTGGAGCAGCTGTGAAGAGATACCCCATGTCCAAGGTAAGAGAAACTCAAGTAAGAGAGTAGGTGTTGCAAGAAGACATCAGAGGGCAGACACACTGAAACCATAATAACAGAAAACTAGTCAATCTAATCACACTAGGACAACAGCTTTGTCTAACCCAATGAAACTAAGCCACGCCCTGTGGGGACACCCAAGACAGGCGGGTCATGGTGGAGAGGTCTGACAGAATGTGGTCCACTGGAGAAGGGAATGGCAAACCACTTCAGTATTCTTGCCTTGAGAACCCCATGAACAGTATGAAAAGGCAAAATGATAGGATACTGAAAGAGGAACTCCCCAGGTCAGAGGTGCCCAATATGCTACTAGAGATCAGTGAAGAAATCACTACAGAAAGAATGAAGGGATGGAGCCAAAGCAAAAAGAATACCCAGCTGTGGATGTGACTGGTGATAGAAGCAAGGTCCAATGCTGTAAAGAGCAATATTGCATAGGAACCTGGAATGTTAAGTCCATGAATCAAGGCAAATTGGAAGTGGTCAAACAGGAGGTGGCAAGAGTGAATGTTGACATTCTAGGAATCAGCAAACTAAAAGGACTGGAATGGGTGAATTTAACTCAGATGACCATTATATCTACCACTGCAGGCAGGAATCCCTTAGAAGAAATGGAGTAGCCATCATGGTCAACAAAAGAGTCTGAAATGCAGTACTTAGATGCAATCTCAAAAACGACAGAATAATCTCTGTTCATTTCCAAGGCAAACCATTCAATATCACAGTAATCCAAGCCTATGCCCCAACCAGTAATGCTGAAGAAGCTGAAGAAGAATGGTTCTATGAAGACCTACAAGATCTTTTAGAACTAACAGCCAAAAAAGATGTCCTTTTCATGATAGGGAACTGGAATGTAAAATTAGGAAGTCAAGAAACACCTAGAGT
>NW_011494647.1:1055984-1072788 GCF_000754665.1 Bison bison bison | reverse complement strand
CAAGAGAATGCACTGGTCATAGCAAACACCCTCTTCCAACAACACAAGAGAAGACTCTATACATGGACATCATCAGATGGTCAACACCAAAATCAGATTGATTATATTCTTTGCAGCCAAAATGGAGAAGCTCTATACACTCAACAAAAACAAGACCAGGAGCTGACTGTGGCTCAGATCATGAACTCCTTATTGCCGAATTCACAGTTAAATTGAAGAAAGTAGGGAAAACCACTAGACCATTCAGGTATGACCTAAATCAAATCCCTTATGATTATACAGTGGAAGTGAGAAATAGATTTAAGGGACTAGATGTGATAGATAGAGTGCCTGATGAACTATGGACTGAGGTTCATGACATTGTACAGGAGACAGGGATCAAGACCATCCCCATGGAAAAGAAATGCAAAAAAGCAAAATGGCTGTCTGGGGAGGCCTTACAAATAGCTGTGAAAAGAAGAGAAGCGAAAAGCAAAGGAGAAAAGAAAGATATAAGCATCTGAATGCAGAGTTCTAAAGAATAGCAAGAAGAGATAAGAAAGCCTTCCTCAGCAATCAATGCAAAGAAATAGAGGAAAACAACAGAATGGGAAAGACTAGAGATCTCTTCAAAAAAAAAAAAAATAGAGATACCAAGGTAACATTTCATGCAAAGATGGGCTCGATAAAGGACAGAAATCGTATGGACCTAACAGAAGCAGAGATATTAAGAAGAGTTGGCAAGAATACACAGAAGAACTGTACAAAAAAGAGCTTCACAACCCAGATAATCACGATGGTGTGATCACTGACCTAGAGCCAGACATCCTGGAATGTGAAGTCAAGTGGGCCTTAGAAAGCATCTCTTCAAACAAAGCTAGTGGAGGTGATGGAATTCCAGTTGAGCTATTCCAAATCCTGAAAAATGATGCTGTGAAAGTGTTGCACTCAATATGCCAGTAAATTTGGAAAACTCAGCAGTGGCCACAGGACTGGAAAAGGTCAGTTTTCATTCCAGTCCCAAAGAAAGGCAATGCCAAAGAATGTTGAAATTCACACACTAGTAAAGTAATGCTCAAAATTCTCCAAGCCAGGCTTCAGCAATACATGAACCGTGAACTTCCAGATGTTCAAGCTGGTTTTAGAAAAGGCAGAGGAACAAGAGATGAAATTGAAAACATCCACTGGATCATTGAAAAAACAAGAGAGTTCTAGAAAAACATCTATTTCTGCTTTATTAACTATGCCAAAGCCTTTAACTGTGTGGATCACAAGAAACTGTGGAAAATTCTGAAAGAGATGGGAATACCACACCACCTGACCTGCCCCTTGAGAAACCTATATGCAGGTCAGGAAGCAACAGTTAGAATTGGACCTGGATCAACAGACTGGTTCCAAATAGGAAAAGGAGTACGTCAAGGCTGTATATTGTCACCCTGTTTACTTAACTTATATGCAGAGCACATCATGAGAAACGCTGGGCCGGAAGAAGCACAAGCTGGAATCAAGATTGCCAGGAGAAATATCAATAACTTCAGATATGCAGATGACACCACCCTTATGGTAGAAAGTGAAGAGGAACTAAAAAGCCTCTTGATGAAAGTGAAAGAGGAGAGTGAAAAAGTTGGCTTAAGTCTACATTCAGAAAACTAAGATCATGGCATCTGGTCCTATCACTTCATGGGAAATAGATGGGGAAAGAGTGGAAACAATGTCAGACTTTATTTTTTGGGGCTCCAAAATCACTGTAGATGGTGACTGTAGCCATGAAATTAAAAGACGCTTACTCCTTGGAAGAAAAGTTATGATCAACCTAGATAGCATATTAAAAGGCAGAGACATTACTTTGCCAACAAAGGTCTGTCTAGTCAAGGTTATGGTTTTTCCAGTGGTCATGTATGGACGTGAGAGTTGAACTGTGAAGAAAGCTGAGCCCCAAAGAATTGATGCTTTTTAAGTGTGGGTTGGAGAAGACGCTTGAGAGTCCCCTGGACTGCAAGGGGATCCAACCAGTCCATCCTAAAGGAGATCCGTCTTGGGTGTTCATTGGAAGGACTGATGCTGCAGCTGAAACTCCAATACTTTGGGCACCTCATGTGAAGAGCTGACTCATTGGAAAAGACTCTGATGCTGGGAGGGATTGGGGGCAGGAGGAAAAGGGGAAGACAGAGGATGAGATGGCTGGATGGCATCACCGACTCGGTGGACATGAGTTTGAGTGAACTCCAGGAGTTGGTGATGGACAGGGAGGCCTGGCGTGCTGCGATTCATGGGGTTGCAAAGAGTCAGACACGACTGAGCGACTGAACTGAACTGAACTGTGGAAGTTCTGTAATCGAATTCCACTGGCCTTCAAAGCAAATTCCCTTATGGTTCTCAGTCCCTTTCCCAGATCCCCAAGTTGCGAAATCTGTTTTCAGGGAATAGACTCTGGGCAAAAAAGTAAAAAGGAGTCTTGGCTGAAATTTGGTCATTCCCACCCAGGGAAAAAGCCAAGAAGCAAGCGATTCCAAGCACAGAGAAACCTTTCCACAGCAAGGAGATAAGAGCATGGGACATCCGGAGCCCATTAGGTGTGGCCACTCCTGGACTGGAGGAAGTGACTTGATGGGTACTCAGGCACCAGTTAAAGTGCTGAAGTCCCTGGTACAAGTACCCTGGCCTCAGGCCCCTGGCATCCTTCCCTGGAGTTCCCAGCACAGAAGGCATGCCCACCCACCATCTCCTTCTTGTTTCTTTGCTCCACTCCACTGGCCCACGTGTTCAGAAGCACCTGGAAAGCCCTTGCCCACTTCTCCGAAACCCAGCGACTCTAAAACTTCCAAAAACCTCAAATGCCCCACTCCAAGTAATCTCACTTCACTCTCTAGTAACATACACATTCACCTGAACAAATGGTAAGGAGGCATTGCCCCAGGACGGGGGGGTTCTGGGGAGGCCTGAGAGAGCTGGGCAGAGGCAGGATAGAGGGGGCAGAGACCAAGAGGAGAGGGTGTGATGAGGGACTGTCATGATAGGGGCAAGTCGGTTGGGAGGGTGGATGGCGGGGTGGGGGTGAGGTTGGGGGTGGGGAGAGGGCTCTGGGTAGAGAATTGCAGACAAATGTTGTGGGGTGGGAGTGTTTCCTTGGTTGTTGGGGACCCAGGAAAGGGTATTTGGGTTTGTGAAGTATATATGCCCTTGATTGAGTTGGAGGGGATGGTGCAGGCAGCCTCTGAGACTTGAGTGCTGGTCAGAAATGAGAATTGGTGATTGTGAAGAGAACAGTTTCATTAGGCCATCTAAAAATCATAGATACTTACATTTTTGTATTGAAATCACAGAAGGAAGGTGATAAAGGAGGTAGAAAAATAATTAGGTTTCAAAAGTACATTAGGGGGAGCTGAATTTGCCACCCCCAAATATGCCTTTTTAGCAAAAGGATTATTTAAGTCTGATTATTTTTAAGAAAAAGCAGACATAAAAAAGTTCTGAAAACTGAGCAGAAGTCACCCTTTTATAAGAAATATTTGTAAGAAAAATTTCCATTTGTGCGGATGTCTTCCTTGCTATACCAGGAAGAGAAGGATGACTAAACTCTAGAAGCTGTTATTGTTGGAGAAGGCAAATACCTTAATATACGTACTAACCTTACCCTGTTTACTGTGCTTTGCTGATAGTCTCCCATAACTGACTCTCCTCATCTCCAACTTCTTTCTTTTGTCTTTAGCTTAAGATTGTTTTCAGTTGATGGTTTGGGCCGTTTCAGAGATTTACTGTTTTCCTGGTTATCTCTCATATATATAGGAGGTATAAGTGTCATTAAACTTCTAATTGTCTCCTACTAATAATGTTTGTTTGTTTGTTTGTTTTTTGTTACAGTGGGGTCTCAGCCAAGAAGCTTAAAGGGTAAAGGGAAACATTGTTTTCTTCCCCTATAATATAAAGATGTGATTCCTGTATGTAAGAAAACACATTTAATCATTATTAGTATTTATTAGTAATTCTATTCATTAGAATATACAATTACAAATATTAAGAGTAAAAATAATCATTAGCAATCATTTAACATTGTGTCAAATATTGGACATTACCTTCAAAATTCTGCAAAAAAGAAAAAATTTACTATGTGGGACATAACCCCAAACCTGAACCTTCAGGGAAAAGAAAGCTATTGGGAAGGAATTACATAATTAACACAACACCAAACCAATACACAGGCTGCTTGTACCTATATTTTGGCTTAACTTTCCAAAATCCTAATTCCAGTCCCCCCCCCCCTTTTTTTTTTTTTTTTGATGTCTCTTAGCTTTGCTCTCTGCAGGTAATTCTGCTTCCAGCCTTTAGATCCAGAGTTAAGCCATGTTTATTCATAACAAGTAGGTACAACCTTTTTGCTACTTCCTTATTCACCATTCACAAATTCCATTCAAGTTCCTTTCTCACAACTTACCACGTCAGTTTGAACCTAATGCTTGTCACATATATATATGTTTGTTTGTATGTATGTATGTATGTGCTCAGCCCTGTCTGATTCTTTGCAGACCCATGTACTGTATGTAGCCCACCAGGCTCTTCTTCCCACGGAATTCTCCAAGCATGAATACTGGAATGGGGTACCATTTCCTACTCCAGGGGATCTTCCAAACCCAGGGATCTGCATCTCCTGCATTGGTGGGTGGGTTCTTTACCATGAGAAGTCCTATGTATATATACAAACACATATATATGTGTATATATATATACATATATATAGTCCTTTGTAGACAAGCTGTGAATTACATAAGCTAATGGATATATTTCCATTTACAGAGAATCAAAATTAGAGCTAGAAGATGAAAGACTTTAACTAAAGTAGTAAATACATATCAGAGCTTAGATACAAATCTAGGTCTTCTAAATCTAAATCCCAATTTAACTCATTATACTGCTCTGTCTCAAGGTAAGTAAAGACGTTTATCACAGCTAGTAACACAGAGGGACAACAACTCCTTCCCCTCCTCACCCTACAATGCACCAGGTAGCAGAAAAAATAAGTGTTTCCATACAGAGCACTCAGTTATAAAAAGAACTTGTTGCTGTTAAGAGCAGCAAAAGCATAAATTATTCACATACAGTACATTTAGCATTAGCTCAATGAATAAGAAGCAGCTTTTATCTAGTATAGACTAATGACTCTGGGATGTTTCCTGAGAAAATATGCTACCTTCTGAAAACAGGCAGCATTATTTTGAATTAACAGTACAGTCCTATCTAAAGAGGACTTGTTCTAAAGAGGTCTGTGACATTTAAGGAGAAAGCAGACATTAGGATTAATTGGATGAATGGGACACAGCTTGATCATTGTCATGGAAAATACAGTGTCTGATTCTTTTCTGAGTGAAATGCCTAAGACTGGAAATAAAAAACCATGGAAAATGTTCTCAACGAACCCAAAGGATTTAGTATGCATAGTGTCAACTAAAAAAAAATAAAAGCACAACCTAAAACTTGAGAATTGTGTTTTATTTGGCAGACAAAACTAAGACTTAAGTCCTGGACACAGCATCTCAGATAGTTCTGACAGACTGCTCCAAAGAAGGAAAGGAGGAGCCAGGATATATGAGTTTTTTCAACAAGGACCAGCTAGTCAGAACTTCAAAAGATTACTGCTAATTAAAGAAAACCAGATATCTCAAGTTAAGGAATTTAGTGCTTTTCTTTGTATGGGAAGATGCAAGAGTCCACACTCACTGAAATCATTCTTCTGTTATGTACCTCAGCTATCTGGAAATGTTCTCATTCTGAGTCCCCTCAGGATGCACCGTCAAGGATGGATGCAGTGGTTGACTGCTAGATGGCAGGGCATTCTGCTACTACCTGTATATTCCCTATAATGTGATGGCTTGCTGACTACAATGTTCTTTGTTTACTGATATGGTGGGCATTTTTTTTTTAATAATAGCCATAAACAGGAAACTTAATGTCTATTTTTATTATGATCATTGATCACAAGCTGACTTGCATATTCAAATAGTTTATCACAAAAGAAATATATGTAAAACCCAATTAAATCATAATCAATAAAGAAAACATACAAAATACTGAAAGATACTAAAGCTATATGAAAATTATATGTGGGTTCATTTTCTTTTTCTCTCAATTTTTTATGTTTTACATCTTCCGTAATAGTTTTTTTAAAGTAAAAAGAAATGTTCTCTGATCCCCTAAGTCTAATTTGCTTTAATTTTCCAACTGCAAGCTTAAAAAATATTATTAAAATATTTTTTAAAGTGATAATGTTGAAGAGGAAAAGTTAAAAATAAAAATCCTTCAGTTACCATGAAGATGATTGAGAAAAATTTCCTCAGATACATAAATGAATATCATTAAAAATAAAAATGTTGACTTACATTCTCATACATTTCTTTTTGGAGGAACTGCTACCTTAGATAAAATTTATAGCATAAGATCCTCTACTGAGGGTGTTATAATGCTGTGGTTGTTAGCTCATGCTGAGGGAAACAGCAATGGCTGTTTCCCTCAAAAAGATAACTGATAAATAAAAAATGATAGTTCTAGAAACTTATCATTATGAGCAATATTTTTTTTATCAATTCCTTGTCCTCAGAGTTGAAATTTTATTTTCTTAAATACTCCTATGATTACTAGATGAAAAACCAAACAAGCTCTTTGATTGAAAACAAAGAAACTGACCCAGTGTTCATTTCTAGAGTTGCTAGCTTCTGTTCAAAAGTAATCCAATAATGCACCATAGACAACCTAGTTGTGTGGTAAGAAGTGAATCTTCTTAAATTCACTTTTTCTCATCAGCAAATGAAAATAAATAATGCCTGACTCTGCACATTTCAAAGCTAGTTGAAATAATAAATTCCAGGAAAATTGGATTATAGTGAAGATTAAATAAGATTGCTTCTGTTGCAGAGAACTGAATTTTGACTCCATGTTGAAAACTGTTTCTTTTTCTTTTTGTTGCTTTTGTTATTATAATCACTCATAATAGCCTGCCTCAGAGGACATTGACCCTCCGCCTGACTGTAAACTAAAGTGCCTTTGTTCAGCTCTTGGAGAGATAATCTGACCCTGCCTACCTGTGAATGACTGTAAGAAAGAACAGACATTCACACCACTTCCAAAGCTGGCCCTTCCCTGAGAAGTTTTGCAAGACTGAAGACCTTTTCATTTACTTGCCCAAGGCCTGTTCCTCCCTTTCTGCCTTTTGACTTTAGTTCCTCATTGCCCTCTCTCTGACTCTGTAAAAGAGCTTGGCTTCCAGACCCCAACAAGATAGTACTCTGAGACATCAGTCTGCCCTCTTTGCATCCAGTTGGCTTTCCATATAGAGTCATATTCCTTGCCTCAACATTTTGTCTCTCAGATTCATTGCCCTGTCATTCAGTGAGCAGATTGAACTTGGACTCGGTAATACTTATGAGAATAATAACTATAATTTGTTGAATGTCTGCTGCTGCTGCTAAGTCACTTCAGTCATGTCAGACTCTGTGCAACCCCATAGACGGCAGCCCACCAGGCTCCCCCATCCCTGGGATTCTCCAGGCAAGAACACTGGAGTGAGTTGCCATTTCCTTCTCCAATGCATGAAAATGAAAAGTGAAAGTGAAGTCGCTCAGTCGTGTCTGACTCTTGGCGACTCCACGGAGTGCAGCCTACCAGGCTCCTCCATCCATGGGATTTTCCAGGCAAGAGTACTGGAGTGGGGTGCTATTGCCTTCTCCGTGTTGAATGTCTAACCTATCCCAAACATTTTAGAAATTATCTCTGATGTTTTCAACAATCCTCCAGATTGATATTTGCAAACTCCACTTTGCAAGTCTAGCAAGTTTCTCAGGTTTTACAGCTAATAACTGCAGAACTTGCTTGAAATCCTTATCTTTGTCTCTCTGATTCTTTTCACCCTACCATGCTGTCTCCCTTGAAACAATGAGGAAATTACTAAGGTACAAGTATATTCTATTATTTGAAAACTTCTTTGTTAATGGATTTCAGGCAAGAGAAAATTACTCATCAGAAGTAATAGAAAGAAAAACATGCAATCTTCAATCCTGTTTCATTTCTGCTTTCTTCTTAATGATTCATAGTAATGCAAATTATTGAAAATATTTCTTGATCCTTGAATAAGAAACCAGGAGGAAATAAATCCCAAGGCCATTTATTATCCCTCTTTATGCAACATAGAATGTTAATTAAATCCTCCAAACAATCACAAAGGTAGTTATTTAATTGTAATTTTGTTGAATTGTTAGTAGACATCTTTGTGTCATTTACTTCTTTAAAGAAGAGATGGTATCAACAGTGAAACCACCTGGCGAGCTGGCATTGGGGCTGCATTAGAATCTGAGAGACAGGGGGACTCAAGCACACTTAAAGACCTTCATTTGGATTTTCCTTGCTTATGCTGACAGTCATTTAAACGCAGTCATAAATCAGCAGGCAGTACTAGGGAGCCACCTACTGGAATAATGGACTGGATTTTGCTGCCATGGTTAAAAAAATAGAAATTCACTTAATATTAATTAAATTATGAACTTGTCAAATTCAGGTTTCATTACCCTAAATATACATCTTTCACAAAAACTTACCAACTAAATTTGAAAATGACAAAGACAGCATTGTTAGAAAATAAGGCAGAAGTCTGAAATGCGAAAGGAAATGCTCATTAAACATAAAGTAATTGAAATGTGAAAATAAAAGTTAACAGAGAATATCCAAAGATGTTAGTCAAATTATTAAAATTACGTTATCTATTGCTTCAAGAGTGTTTCTCTTTAATTTTCCAAGGATGTTCAGTCTAATAATTATTTTACCCAGATGTCATACTTAAATGGCACCTTATTTAAATGATAATATTTTCATTAATATGAAGATGTATTTTTTAAGACCTGCTGGCATTAAATGAAAAATACTAGAACTAATTTGGGATTAAGCAATGCAGATTTTTTTTCTTTTTTCATTTTGTAAGTTGTCTGAAATCAATCTCTATTAAAACTTATTACCTACAGTTCTGAGTGCTAATAAATCAAAGATTTTAGTTGAAAGATGATTAGTATAGCATTTTTCCCCTAGCTGTGTTGTTAAAGAGTCTGTAGTAAATATAGCTACCTTTCTCCTGCCTTTGCTCTACTGTGTATATAGTGAACATGAAAGACAGGTTCTTTGATGATGCTTTTGTGTTGCCTAAGGGTCATCATTCTAAATATGCTCTCTGTATATAGCATAGAAACTAAGCAAAAACAAGATACAAAAGACTGCTTTGAATGTGAACTATTTCCAACAAAGACAGCCTGGAGATATTTTCCTTGCTGATTCCCTATTATCAGGTTGTGTTTTGTCACTTCATCATTCTCCAAAGAGTAGCATGCCTAAAAATTTCATTTAATTGAGGACTCCAGTTAATTAAACCTATGATTTTATATAAACATTTTCATGATATTTGGAGCCTTAAGTAATATGGGCATGCAAGGATAATTATATAATTCCTTTGTTGGGCTGACAGTGTTTGAGAATTTCTATGCCAAATACAGTTGTTTTATTCTAAAGAACTTTCTTTGACATACACGGGCAAATCCTTGACTAAAGTCCTTTCTTTACAGGCATACTAAGTCACTTCAGTCATGTCTGACTCTGTGTGACACTATGACTGTAGCCCATAAGTCTCCTTTGTCCATGGGATTCTCTAAACAAGAAAATTGGAGTGGGTTGCCATTTCTGCCTCCAGGGAATCTTCCTGACCCAGTGATTGAACCTGGGTTTCTTTTATCTCCTGCATTGGCAGGCGGGTTCTTTATCACCGTTGCCACCTGGGAAGTCCTCCAGTCATTTGCCTTAACTTGTTTGATACCTAACAAACACAAAAGATGCGATTATTCTCCTTTTATTTTTTTTAATTTATTTATTTTAATTGGAGGTTAATTAATTTACAATATTGTGGTGGTCTTTGCCATACACTGACATGAATCAGCCATGGGTGTACATGTATCCCCCATCCTGAACCCCCCTCCCACCACCCTCTCCATCCCATCCCTCTGGGTCATCTAAGTGCACCAGCCCTGAGCACCTTGTCTCATGCATCAAACCTGGACTGGTAATCTGTTTTACATATGATAATATACATATTTCAGTGCTATTCTCTCAAATCATCCCACCCTTGCATTCTCCCACAGAGTTCAAAAGACTGTTCTATACATCTGTGTCTTGTTTGCTATCTCGCATATAGGGTCATCATTGCCATATTTCTATCCATATATATGTGTTAGTATACTGTGTTGGTGTTTTTCTTTCTGGCTTACTTCACTCTGTATAATAGGCTCCAGTTTCATCCACCTCATTAGAACTCATTCAAATGCATTCTTTTTAATGGCTGAGTAATATTCCATTGTGTATATGTACCACAAATTTCTTATCCATTCATCTGCCAATTCTTATCCATTCATCTGCCAATGGACATCTAGATTGCTTCCATGTCCTGGCAACAGTGCTGCAATGAACACTGGGGTACATGCATCTCTTTCGATTCTGGTTTCCTCAGTGTGTATGCCCGCAGTGGGATTGCTGGGTCATATGGCAGTTCTATTGCCAGTTTTTTAAGGAATCTCCACACTGTTCTCCATAGTGGCTGTACTAGTTTGCATTCCCACCAACAGTGTAAGAGGGTTCCCTTTTCTCCACACCCTCTCCAGCATTTATTGCTTGTAGACTTTGAATAGCAGCCATTCTGACTGGTGTGAAACGGTACCTCATTGTGGTTTTGATTTGCATTTCTCTGACAAAGAGTGATGTTGAGCATCTTTTCATGTGTTTGTTAGCCATCTGGATGTGTTCTTTAGAGAAATGTCTGTTTAGTTCTTTGGCCCATTTTTTGATTGGGTCATTTATTTTTCTGGAATTGAGCTGCAGGAGTTGCTCATATATTTTTGAGATTAATTCTTTATCAGTTCCTTCATTTGCTATTATTTTCTCCCATTCTGAAGGCTGTCTTTTCACCTTGCTTATAGTTTCCTTTGTTGTGCAAAAGGTTTTAAGTTTAATTAGGTCTCATTTGTTTAATTTTGCTTTTATTTCCATTACTCTGGGAGGTGGGTCCTAGAGGATCCTGCTGTGATTTATGTCGAAGAGTGTTTTGCCTATGTTTTCCTCTAGGAGTTTCATAGTTTCTGGTCTTACATTTAGATCTTTAATCCATTTTGAATTTATTTTTGTGTGTGGTGTTAGAAAGTGTTCTGGTTTCATTCTTTTACAAGTGGCTGACCAGTTTTCCCAGCACCACTTGTTAAAGAGATTGTCTTTTCTCCATTGTATATTCTTGCCTCCTTTGTCAAAGATAAGGTGTCCAATGTTCATCTCAGCTCTGTTGCCAGGACATGGTAGCAATCTAGATGTCCATTGGCAGATGAATGGATAAGAATTGGCAGATGAATGGATAAGAAATTTGTGGTACATATACACAATGGAATATTACTCAGCCATTAAAAATAATGCATTTGAATGAGTTCTAATGAGGTGGATGAAACTGGAGCCTATTATACAGAGTGAAATAAGCCAGAAAGAAAAACACCAATACAGTATACTGATGCATATATATGGAATTTAGAAATATGGCAATGATGACCCTATATGCGAGATAGCAAACAAGACACAGATGTATAGAACAGTCTTTTGAACTCTGTACATGTATATTATCATATGTGAAACAGATCACCAGTCCAGGTTTGATAAGGTGTCAAAGATAAGCTGTGGGTTTATCTCTGGGCTTTCTATTTTGTTCCATGGATCTATATTTCTGTCTTTGTGCCAATACCATACTGTCTTGGTGACTGCAGTTTTGTAGTAGAGGCTGAAGTCAGGCAGGTTGATTCTTCCAGGTCCATTCTTCTTTCTCAAGATTGTTTTGGCTATTTGAGGTTTTTTGTATTTCTATACAAATTGTGAAATTATTTGTTCTAGTTCTCTGAAAAAGACCATTGGTAGCTTGATAGGGATTGCATTGAATCTATAGATTGCTTTAGGTAGTATACTAATTTTCACTATATTGATTCTTCAAATCCATGAATACGGAATATTTCTCCATCTATTTGTGTCCTCTTTGATTTCTTCCATCAGTGTTTTATAGTTTTTTATATATAGGTCTTTTGTTTCTTTTGGTAGATTTATTCCTAAGTATATTACTCTTTTCATTGCAATGGTGAATGGGATTGTTTCCTTAATTTCTCTTTCTGCTTTCTCATTGTTAGCATATAGGAATGCAAGGGATTTCTGCGTGTTAATTTTATATCCTTCAACTTTACTATATTCATTGATTAGCTCTAGTAATTTTCTGGTGGAGTCTTTAGGGTTTTCTATGTAGAGGATCATGTCATCTGCAAACAGTGAGAGTTTACTTCTTTTCCAATCTGGATTCCTTTTATTTATTTTTCTTCTCTGATTACTGTGGCTAAAACTTCCAAAACTATGTTGAATAGTAATGGTGAAAGTGGGCACCCTTGTCTTGTTCCTGACTTTAGGGGAAATGCTTTCAATTTTTCACCATTGAGGGTAATGATTGCTGTGGGTTTGTCCATATATATATAGCTTTTATTATGTTGAGGTATGTTCCTTCTATTTCTGCTTTCTGGAAGGTTTTTATCATAAATGAATGCTGAATTTTGTCAAAGGCTTTCTCTGCATCTATTGAGATAATCATATGGGTTTTATCTTTCAATTTGTTAATGTGGTGTATTACATTGATTGATTTGCAGATATTAAAGAATCCTTGCATCCCTGGGATAAAGCCCACTTGGTCATGATATATGATCTTTTTAATATGTTGTGATTCTTCCTATCTTCGCTCTATAGGTGAGTACGTAAAGTTCAGAGAAGTTAGGTAAATTGTACCCTGCCACATCCTAGTGAATGCAGGAAAGATTCAAGTTCTGACAAGACAACATTGAATCCACCAGATTATCCAAGTTCTTAAAAGAAAGCAAAATAATTTTTCTGTATGTTCATGTTCCTTGATCATCCTTGTGCTTATCTAAGCACATATTCTAAGTGTATGTTTTATTTATCCCCAAAGTCTGTAAAGCTTCTCCAAAATGTAAACTCCTTTTTCTGTGTTTTAAATATTCTCAGAAGTTGGCACAAAATCTGATATTCACAACAAATGATAAATTAGTGCTGGTTGAATATAGTGGAGAAGATTTTATTTGCTTCAAATGACATAACTGAAATCACATATTTAACTTTTTTTTTTTTTTACATTTCATGGAGTGTAGTGGTTTATAATGAGAAGGGAATGGGGCAAGATGTACAGTGAAGCCATACCATGTCAAGTGCCATGAAAGTAACTTTAATTCAAGCCTACAGGGGATATAACATTATAGCTATGTTCAGTTCAATTCAGTTCAGTAGCTCAGTCGTGTCCAACTCTTTGCGACCCCATGAACCACAGCACTCCAGGCCTCCCTGTCCATCACCAACTCCCGGAGTCTACCAAAACCTATGTCTGAGTCAGTGATGCCATCTAACCATCTCATCCTCTGTCGTCCCCTTCTCCTCCTGCCCTCAATCTTTCCCAGCATCAGGATCTTTTCAAATGAGTCAGCTCTTTGCATCAGGTGGCCAAAGTATTGGAGTCCAGCTTCAATACCAGTCCTTCCAATGAACACCCAGGACTGATCTCCTTTAGGATGGATTGGTTGTATCTCCTTGCAGTCCAAGGCACTCTTAAGAGTCTTCTCCAACACCACAGTTCAAAAGCATCAAGTCTTCGGCGCTCAGCTTTCTTTATAGCCCAACTCTCACATCCATACATGACTACTGAGAAAACCATAGCCTTGACTGGATGGACCTTTGTTGGCAAAGTAATGTCTCTGCTTTTTAATATGCTGTCTAGGTTGGTCATAACTTTACTTCCAAGGAGTAAGTTATGTTAGAGGCAAAGAAAAGGAAAAACAAAGTGGCTAAATAACTTGCTCAAAGCCATCCAAAACACCCTAATTTCTCATCTCCTTTAATGACTTTATTCACTTTCATAGTCTCAACTATCAGTTATCTCCATGCAAGTGAGTTTGTGCTAGTGGTAAAGAGCCCACTTGCCAATGCAAGAGATATAAGAGACCCAGGTTCAAGCACTGGGTTAGGAAGATCCCCTAGAGAAGGAAATGGCAACCCACTCCAATATTCTTGCCTAGAGAATCACATGGACAGAGGAGCCTGGTGGGCTACAGTCCATGGGTCACAAAGAGTTGGACACAACTGAATGATTTAGCATGCATGCATCAAACTTACATCTATCACTCCTCAATATCTCACAACCTTAAATTGTGTTGTAGTCTCAGATATTTTCAAGAAATAGTTATGGAATTACTGCTTAAATAAATATCAGCTATGGTCTGGTCACTGTAGTCAGTTCTGGATATCTACAGTGAGTGAAACAGTAATTCTCTGCCTTCAGAGACTCAGGCTGACAAAGAGTTGAACAACACACACTGTTATGAAATCCATGAAGAAACAAGGTTTAGTGACAGTAATCAGGAATGGAGTCACTGATGAGTTAAAAAATAGATTGCAGCTTGAAATAGGCAAAAAAAAAAAAAAAATCAACCATGCAAAGAGTAAGAATAAAAGTGGTCCAAAGAAAAAGAAGACCCTCAGGCAGGGAAGACAGTGGTAGATTTTAAAAACTAAAAGTTTGCTCTGTGCCTGGACATAATTGGAATATCCTAAAGGGTTTAAAATAGGGCCTTAAAATACTCCATTTTATATTAAAAAATATTATGACTGTTATGTAAGGATGAGATCAGAACTGAGCAAGAATGGAAGTATAAAGAATCATTAGGTGACTTTTTCAGGACTCCAAGCATGATGACAAACGTGCTTGGGACCAATGAGCCAATGCTGTACAGATAGAGAAAAATAGAGATGGAACATATATTTTTGGATTTTGGAGAAAATAAATTGATGAACACAAGAGGACAGAAATAATTTGAACAACTGATAAAATGGTGAAAGATCTTCTGTTCAGTTTCATTCTGGGAACAGCTTGGTGAGAATATGAGTAAGTAAAATTAAGTATATTGGTGAAAAAGTAAAAATCAAGTACAGGGAAAACTTAAGAGAAAGGTTTGGGCCATTATACATTTAAGAGACCTGAGAGGAACTGAAGCAGATCACATACTATTTCCCCCAAAATGTCCTGACTATCTTGCTTAAATGTTCATATCTTTTCACTTATGAATTTTCTATCTTATCTTCAAATTTTATCACAGGAAGGAAAAGAATGGTATGGTGCATTTGCCTAGCTCTGTGTGTGTGTGAGAGAGATTAGTTAATTCTTAATATAGATTGATAAGGAGTCCAGGGCCCTCAAAGAGGAGAAAGGAACAAACATTTTTTTTTTCTTTTCTACATTGCTTTGTCTTAGACACATAAGACATTTTTTCTTGAACTCTGAGTTGGTATGACAACAATCTTTAAGATTGATAAGGCTTTAGACTTTCTTGTCTAAAATGTTGGAATGTTTTCATTTGTTAATCCTATCTTATTTTCAAATTCCATCTTAAGCAGGAAAAGAATGGTGTGGTGCATTTGCCTAGTCATTACTTACCATAAATGTCAATACATTGTGTTTATACTTCAATCCTGGTACTTGTCTTAGTCTACTCTTAATCAGTAAGATTCTTAAAGGCAGGGCTATGTCTGTTCATTGGAGAAAGGAACGGCAACTGACTTCAGTATTCTTACCTGGAAAACTCCATGGACAGAGGAGCCTATAGTCCATGGGGTCAGAAAGAGTCAGAAACAACTGAGCAGCTGAGCATGCACGTCTGTTCTTGGTACCCTCAACAATAGTAGGGGCCCAATAAACATTTGTTGACTGCAATTAAATAAAATGAATCTTTCATACAACAATATTCTTCATTTTTTAATTTCTTAATAACAAACTATGTATTTTAGGTAAAAGGATGTTGAGATAAGGTTCCATGAGGGCAACTGGTACAGATATTTGGAATCTTTTGGGAATGCCTCCAAGCCTATAGCATTCTCCCAGTTTCTACTTCTGCTTTAACAAAGTTAATCTCTTAAAAATATTTCATCTACTAATAAAGGGATTTTACATTCTCTTCAAGAACATAAGAGATAACTCTACACATGGACAGCACCAGATGTTCAATATTGACATCAGATTGATTATATTCTTTGCAGCCAAAGAAGGAGAAGCTCTATATAGTCACCAAAAACAAGACTGGGAGCTGACTGTGGATCAGATCATGAATTCCCTACTTCAAAATTCAGACTTAAATTGAAGAAAGTAGGGAAAACCACGGGACCATTCAGGTATGACCTAAACAAAGTCCCTTTCAGTTATACAAGGAAAGTGACAAATAGATTCAAGGGAGTAGATCTGAGAGACAGTGTCTGAAGAACTATGGATGGAGGTTCATAACATTGTACAGGAGGCCATGATCAAAACCATACCCAAGAAAAGGAAATGCAAAAAAGGCAAAATGGTTTTCAGAGGAAGCCTTAAAAATAGTTGAGAAAGAAGAGAAGCAAAAGGCAAAGGAGAAAAGGAAAGATATATCCATCTGAATGCAGAGTTCCAAAGAATAGCAAGGAGAGATAAGAAAGCCTTTGTCAGTGATCAATGCAAAGAAATAGAGGAAAATAATAGAATGGGAAACACTAGAGATCTCTTCAAGAAAATTAGAGATATCAAGGGACTATTTTATGTAAAGATGGGTACAGTAAAGGACAGAAACAGTATGGACCTAACAGAAGCAGAAGAAAAGGTGGCAAAAATACACTGAAGAACTATACAAAAAAAAGATCTTTATGACCCAGATAAGCA
>NW_011494647.1:1048530-1055884 GCF_000754665.1 Bison bison bison | reverse complement strand
AAAGGACAGAAACAGTATGGACCTAACAGAAGCAGAAGAAAAGGTGGCAAAAATACACTGAAGAACTATACAAAAAAAAGATCTTTATGACCTGGATAAGCACAATGGTGTGATCACTCACCTAGACCCAGACATTCTGGAGTGTAGTCAAGTAGGTCTTAGGAAGCATCACTATGAACAAATCTAGTGGAAGTGATGGAATTCCAGCTGAGCTCTTTCAAGTCCTAAAAGATGATGTTGTTAAAGTGCCACACTCAATATGCCAGCCAACTTGGAAAACTCAGCAGTGGCCACAGGACTCGAAAATGTGTTTTCATTCCAATCCCAAAGAAAGGCAATGCCAAAGAATGTTCTAACTACGGCACAATTGCACTCATCTCACACACTGGCAAAGTAATGCTGAAGATTCTCCAAGCAAGATTTCAACAGTACGTGAACCCAAAACTTTCAGATGTTCAAGCTGGATTTAGAAAAGGCAGAGGAACCAGGGATCAAATTGTCAACATCTGTTGAATCATAGAAAAAGCAAGAGATTTCCAGTAAAACAACTACTTCTGCTTCAGTGACTATGCTAAATCCTTTGACTGTGTGGATCACAGAAAACTGGAAAAATCTTAAAGAAATTGGACTAGCAGACCACCTTGCCTGCCTCCTGAAAAACCTGTGTGCACATCAAGAAGCAGCAGTTAGAACCAGACATGGAACAACAGACTGGTTTCAAATTGGGAAAGGAGTACATCAAGGCTGTATATTGTCACCCTGCTTATTTAACTTATGTGCAGAGCACATCATGTGCAATGTCAGGCTGGATGAAGCATAAGCTGGAATCAAGATTACCAGGAGAAATATCAATAATCTCAGATAGGCAGATGACACCACCCTCATGGCAGAAAGTGAAGAGTAAGTAGAGAGCCTCTTGATGAAAGTGAAAGAGGAGAATGAAACAGCTGGCTTAAAACTGAACATTCAAAAAATGAAAATTGTGGTATCCAGTCCCATCCTTTCATGGCAAATCAATGGGGAAACAATGGAAACAGTGACAGACTTTATTTTCTTGGGCTCCAAAATCAGTGCAGATGATGACCGCAGCCATGAAATTAAAAGACACTTGCTCCTTGGAAGAAAAGCTATCACCAATATAGACAGCATATTAAAAAGCATGTCCATTGGCAGACAAATGGATAAGAAAGCTGTGGTACACATAACAATGGAATATTACTCAGTTATTAAAAAGAATGCATTTGAATCAGTTCTAATGAGGTGGATGAAACTGGAGCCTATTATACAGAGAGAAGTAAGTCAGAAAGCAAAACACCAATACAGTATATTAATGCATATATATGGAATTTAGAAAGATGGTAATGACAACCCTATACACAAGACAGCAAAAGAGACACAGAGATAAAGAACAGACTTTAGGACCCTGTGGGAGAATTTAAGAGAATAGCATTGAAACATGTATATTACCATATGTGAAATAGATCACCAGTCCAAGTTCAATGCATGAAACAGGGCACTCAAAGCTGGTGCTCTGGGACAACCCAGAGGAATGGGATGGGGAGGGAGGTGGGAGAAGGGTTCAGGATGGGGGACACATGTATACCCATGGCTAATTCATGTCAAATATAGTAAAAGCCAAACTAATTGGAGTAATAAGCCTCCAATTAAAATAAATAAATAAATTATTAAAAAAAAAAAAAAAAGCAGAGACATTACTTTGCCAACAAAGGCCCATCTATTCAAAGCTATGGTTTTTCCAGTAGACATGTATGGATGTGAGAGTTGGACAATAAAAAAGCTGAACTCCAAAGAATTGATGCTTTTGAACTGTGATGTTGGAGAAGACTCTTGGGAGTCCCTTGGACTGCAAGGAGATCAAACCAGTCAATCCTAAAGGAAATCAGTCCAGAATATTCATTGGAAGGACTGATACTGAACCTGAAACTCCAACACTTTGGCCACCTGATGCAAAGAACTGACTCATTGGAAATGACCCTGATGCTGGGTAAGACTGAAGGCAGGAGGTAAAGGGGATGACAGAGGATGAGATGGATGGATGACATCACTGACTGAATGGACATGAGTTTGAGCAAACTCTAGGAGTTGGTAATGGACAGGGAAGCCTGGCATGCTACACTCCATGGGGTCACAAAAAGTCAAACATGATTGAGTGACTGAACTTAATAAAGGGGTAAGAAACTGCAGCCCAGGCTTCAGGCTTAATTAGGCACACATGGTTCCAAATATGTCCACACCCACTTGTTGGAGCTTTTGTGACACAATGGCAATGTTCAGTAGCTTAGCAGAAACTATGTAACTTACTAATCAAAAAATATTTGCTATCTTGACCTTTACAGATTTATGTTGACCCTTGCACAAGTCAGGGCTTCCCTGGTGGCTCAGCTGGTAAAGAATCAGTGGAAGACGTGGAAGTCTGCAATGTGGAACACGTGGGTTTGATCCCTGGGTTGGGAAGGTTCCCTAGAGAAGAAAATGGCTACCCACTCCAGTATTCTGGCCTGGAGAATTCCATGTTCGTAAAGAGTTATACATAACTGAGTGAATTTTCACTTTCACTTTGCACTAGTGGAATGCTTTAAAGATTTATTCTTAAGGTTCTTTTTCAGGAAATTCAGTAAGAATACACCTAAACAATATTAGGAATATTGAAACCTTACTATCTAGCATGCTGCTGCTGCTGCTGCTAAGTCACTTCGGTCGTGTCTGACTCTGTGCGACCCCATAGATGGCAGCCCACTAGGCTCCCCTGTTCCTGGGGTTCTCCAGGCAAGAACACTGGAGTGGGTTGCCATTTCCTTCTCAATGCATGAATGTGAAAAGTGAAAGTGAAGTCACTCAGTCGTATCTGACCCTTAACGACTCCATGGACTGCCACCTACCAGGCTCCTCTGTCCATGGTATTTTCCAGGCAAGAGTACTGGAGTGGGTTGCCATTGCTTTCTCTGACTATCTAACATACTTTCATAGAAAAAGTGACAAGTGATATCTGAGATTAGAATTGAACAACACGAACGGGGAATAGAATCCAGAAGAAGAACTTTCAGTATAGGAGTTAAGAATCAATAACAGGATGCAAAACAAAGAATTGCTCAGATCAGCACGAACTAGTGAAGGCAGTTAATTTATCTTTGGGCTCTTACTTTTCTACTTAACTGTTCTCAACCCTAGGGCCATCTGTCCAATTCTTTTCCCCCACTATAAAGAGCTGGTCTCAAATTCAGAAAGGCTCAGTTCAAATTCTAACTATCCCATGAAACCCTTTCAAAATCTATCCACTCAATAAAACTAGGTATAATAGCTCATACTTGGATTATTATTTTTTCTTGTGGAATTCACCAATAATGCTAATTTGTTGCCATACTAGATTCTAAACTCTAATCTGAATCAATATCACAAAATAGATATTGTCCTTAACACTGAACTAGTATAACTGAATTTAATTCATGTTAAAATATAAATGGATTCCCAGGTGGCTCAACTGTAAAGAATATGCATGCAAATGCATGAGATGAAGGTTCCATTCCTGGGTCAGGAAGATCTACTGGAGAAGGAAATGGCAACCCACTCCAGTATCCTTGCCTGGAGAATCTCATGGACAGAGGAATCTGGAAGGCTACAGTCTGTGGAGTTGCAAAACAGTGGACACAACTTAGCAAGTGAGCAACAACAAAAAATATAAATATACCAAAATTCCCTGATCAGAATTTAGAATATATATACTTTGAGAAGTTGAATCTATAAATGGGCAATGGCCAGACCATCAGATCAGTCGCTCAGTCGTGTCCGACTCTTTGCGACCCCATGAATCGCAGCACGCCAGGCCTCCCTGTCCATCACCAACTCCCAGAGTTCACTCAGACTCACGTCCATTGAGTCAGTGATGCCATCCAGCCATCTCATCCTCTGGCATCCCCTTCTCCTCCTGCCCCCAATCCCTCCCAGCATCAGAGTCTTTTCCAATGAGTCAAGTCTTTGCATGAGGTGGCCAAAGTACTAGAGTTTCAGCTTTAGCATCATTCCTTCCAAAGAAATCCCAGGGCTGATCTCCTTCAGAATGGACTGGTTGGATCTCCTTGCAGTCCAAGGGACTCTCAAGAGTCTTCTCCAACACCACAGTTCAAAGGCATCAATTCTTCAGCGCTCAGCCTTCTTCACAGTCCAACTCTCACATCCATACATGACCACAGGAAAAACCATAGCCTTGACTAGATGGACCTTTGTTGGCAAAGTAATGTCCCTGCTTTTGAATATGCTGTCTAGGTTGGTCATAACTTTCCTTCCAAGGAGTAAGCATCTTTTAATTTCATGGCTGCAGTCACATTCTACAGTAATTTTGGAGCCCAGAAAAGTAAAGTCTGACACAGTTGCCACTGTTTCCCCATCTATTTCCCATGAAGTGATGGGACCGGATGCCATGATCTTCGTTTTCTGAATGTTGAGCTTTAAGCCAACTTTTTCACTCTCCACTTTCACTTTCATCAGGAGGCTTTTGAGTTTCTCTTCACTTTCTTTCATAAGGGTGGTGTCATCTGCATATCTGAGGTTATTGATATTTCTCCCGGCAATCTTGATTCCAGCTTGTGTTTCTTCCAGTCCAGTGTTTCTCATGATGTACTCTGCATAGAAGTTAAATAAACAGGGTGACCATATACAGCCTTGACGTACTCCTTTTCCTATTTGGAACCAGTCTGTTGTTCCATGTCCAGTTCTAACTGTTGCTTCCTGAACTGCATACAAATTTCTCAAGAGGCCAGACCATATATGATAATAAAACTCTGAACCATAACCTCTACAGCAATTGGCACAGGAATCCAAAGTGCAACCTCTGCAGCAATTAGCACCAAACAGCCAAGACTTGGCAAATGACTGACAAGGTTTGCTCATGCTTCCAGCTCAGGACAAACCAAGGAAGCTGTATATGCTTTAAAAACCAATCACATAGGATACCCTTTTATCATTTATTTAGCCCGCCTCCAACTTTTCCATGTCAACAACCTCCAATAAAAGCATATCTGAAGTTTCTATTTTTTTTTTTTTTCACCATAAACTTTTCCCACTCCCTTGCCTGTCTTTGAGTCTTCTAAATATAGGTGATGGTAGTGGACTTGCTTCCTGTAGCAAACTTCAAATAGCTTCTCTTCTTATTTGGGTTGTCTTCATGTATTTCCATTTTCTTCAGGTTTTTTCTCATATTTAGAGAGCTAAAGCATTGGAGTGTTAGCTGCTCGGTTGTGTCTGACTCTTTGCAATGCCAGGAACAGTAGCCCACCAGTTCTGTCCATGGAAATATCCAGACAAGAATAGTGGAGTGGCTTGCCATTCCCTTCTCCAGGGCATCTTCCTGATCCAGGGACCAAACCCGGGTCTCTTGCATTGCAGGCAGATTCTTACCATCTGAGCCACCAGAGAAGCCCTAAAGCATTGGTGGCCAAGCTTTAACCAGATCTGTTTGGAATATGGAAGTTACTACAGTATTCCATCTGCTACTTTGATCCTGCTATTTACTCTAAGTGGAAATATCAATCCTAGGCTTAAGACTAACAGATATTGGTTTCAAAATAGTGTGCCTTCAAGACCAACTGAGGAAGTTTTTACAGAGCATGTGACTTCAAAGTTCTATTTAAGCAAGGAAGAGTCCAAGAACCATGGTTTAAATCTGCCCTGGGATCTTCCTAACTCATCATATTTACTTTTTGTCAATCTCTGCAGGTTTGGACTTCAGTTTCACCCAAGGGTACTTATCCTCACACACAGTCTTGCTCAGATTCGCACTTTGATTCTGTGTCTGATTATGGCCTCAGTCCAACTTTGATTAATGTCATGGACAAGACTTTGTTGTTCAGATGCTAAGTCATGTTGAACTCTCTGTGAGCCTATGAACTGCAGCAGGCCAGGCTTCCCTGTCCTTCACTGTCTCCCAGAGTTCACTCAAACTCATGTCCGTTGAGTTGGCAATATCCAACCATCTCATCCAATGTCACCCCCTTTTCCTCCTGCCCTCAATCTTTTCCAGCATCAGGGTCTTTTGCAATGAGTCAGCTCTTCGCATCAGGTGACGAAAGTACTGGAGTTTCAGCAACAGTCCTTCCAATGAATATTTAGGGTTGATTTCCTTTAGGATTGATTGATTTGATCTCTTTGCTGTCCAAGGGACTCTCAGGAGTCTTCTTTTAGCACCACAATTTGAAAGCATCAATTCTTCAGCACACAGCCTTCTTTCTGGTCCAGCACTCACATCCATATATGACTACTGGAAAAACCATAGCTTTGATTAGATGGAACTCTGTTGTCAAAGTGATGTCTCTACTTTTTAATATGCTATTTAGGTTAGTCAGCTTTTCTTCCAAGGAGCAAGCATCTTTTAATTTCATGGCTGCAGTCACCATCTGCAGTAATTTTGGAGCCCAAGAAAATAAAGTCTGTCACTGTTTCCATTGTTTCCCCTTCTATTTGACATGAAGTGATTGGATCAAATGCCATGATCTTTTGAATATTGAGTTTCAAGCCAGCTTTTTCACTCTCCTCTTTCACCTTCATCAAGAGGCTCTTTAGTTTATTTTCGCTTTCTGCCATTAAGGTAGCATCATCTGCATATCTGAGGTTGTTGATGTTTCTCCTGTCAGTCTTGATTCCAGATTGTGATTCTTCCAGCCCAGAATTTTGCATGATGTACTCTGCATATAAGTTAAATAAGCAGGGTGATAAAGTCTTTCTGTTACTAACCTGGGCAAAACCCTAATATTGGACAAGACTTCCCAGCATCAGCATAACTGGTCTTTGTAATCCCACCATATTCCAAGGACTGAGAAGGACAAGGGCTAACAGTTATTGAATTACCAAACCAGAGAAGGATTGCGTACCTTGGAACATAGAATACGATTCAGAGAGACCAGTAAACATCACAATTCAAATGCCCAGGTAAACACTATAGAATATGCTCTGTACTCATAGATGCAAAGTGAGATGCTGTCTTCTTGGGTCCTTGTCTCTCACACTTTCCTGCACTCGACATTGTTATGGAACAATCCAATTGGGGAAAAGGTCCATCTAGTCAAGGCTATGGTTTTTCCTGTCATGTATGGATGTGAGAGTTGGACTGTGAAGAAGGCTGAGCGCCAAAGAGTTGATGCTTTTGAACTGTGGTGTTGGAGAAGACTCTTGAGAGTCCCTTGGACTGCAAGGAGATCCAACCAGTCCATTCTGAAGGAGATCAGCCCTGGGTGTTCTTTGGAAGGAATAATGCTAAAGCTGAAACTCCAGTACTTTGGCCACCTCATGCAAAGAGTTGACTCATTGGAAAAGACTCTGATGCGGGGGGGGTTTGGGGGCGGGA
>NW_011494647.1:1031180-1048430 GCF_000754665.1 Bison bison bison | reverse complement strand
TCTTTGGAAGGAATAATGCTAAAGCTGAAACTCCAGTACTTTGGCCACCTCATGCAAAGAGTTGACTCATTGGAAAAGACTCTGATGCTGGGAGCGATTGGGGGCAGGAGGAGAAGGGGATGCCAGAGGATGAGATGGCTGGATGGCATCACTGACTCAATGGACGTGAGTCTGAGTGAACTCTGGGAGTTGGTGATGGACAGGGAGGCCTGGCGTGCTGCGATTCATGGGGTCGCAAAGAGTCGGACATGACTGAGTGACTGAACTGAACTGAAAGTAAAATAGAATTGTCAAAAGTATATATATAATTAGCTAACCAAACTGTGAAACATAAATTAGGGTTCTGTTTGAGACAATACAGAAACAATACCAAAATTAGCTGCAACATATCACATGGAGAGAACACAACACTGTCACTTCTGAGGTATGTGTACCCTTACTCCACCAAGGAATTTAATCATATTTTACCTACGCATGAAGAGATAAAGCATAATTTACCTTATAAGTTCAGTAGCGGAACCAGTCTGGAAAAGAAAAAAATGGTAGCCAAAATGTTAGCTGTAAAGTGTTTGGTCAAGGGCCAGCAGGCTTTAGAGTCAGACCCTAAAAATTACCTGGGTAGAGTCATCCTAAAATAAATGACAGGTTCAGAATGCCTCTATTCTCATTTCTCCATATTTTATTTACTTCAATTTATGTCGTATAAAACATTGTGTGTTGGGTAGAGATGAACAGTTAGGAATACAAGGGAGAAGAAGGGATTCAGTTCTCTGTGCTTGCATGCTAAATAATTTCAGTTGTGTTTGACTCTTTGTGACCCTATGGGCTGCAGCCTGCCAGGTTTCTCTGTCCATGGGATTCCCCAGCCAAAAATACTGGATGGGTTGCCAACCCAAGGATCGAACCCGTGTCTCTTATGTCTCTGACATTGGCAGAAAGGTTCTTTACCACTAAGGCCACCTGGGAAATCCTCAATTCTCTACTCTTGAACAATTGAAAATCATTAGCATAATATCAAAATTGAGATATAATACTCAGAAACATACTTTGAAAATAATACTCTCCATATGTAGCTTCCAAACCTAGCTCAAGGCAATTATCATAGACAACACATACTATTTCCTTTAGGAGCCATTAAGGCTGAGAGAATATAGTATAAGCTACAAATAGTAAATGAACCAAGTTCATTTGCTCCCAGTTGTGGAGGGATTGAATGTCAAACATATAAGTCATTGAAGAACACATATAAAACTTTCAGTTAAATTAGATGAACTTGGAAATGCCAAAGATGCATATTGTGCTTTCTGTGCTAGATCAGTAGAGGAAACCTTCACTCCTGCACATACTTCTCATCACTGCTCTTAACAAAATGTCTAAAATTTACATTCCAGATTAATATTTGTACCTTAAAGAGGGGTCTACTAAATACACACATATTTTATACCCCATTAACTTATAATACCATTTGGAGGCATTATCTGAAAAGATAAGTAGAAATTTAAGAACACAAATAAAAAATTTGTAGCAAAATTTTTAATGTTTTTTTATTATTTTTTTAAAAATAATAATAAAATTTGGAATAATAAAAATATGCATTGATATGAGAGTCAGCTTTAAAATAATTTATGTTTATATGTGGAAATCTTATGAAGGCTTTAGAGTAATTTTTGAAGAACATTTAATCATAAGATAAAAATCTCTTCATATAATTTAAAATGAAAAAGCAATATTTAAAACTGATATGCAGAATGATCACAAAGTGTAAAATATAAATGTTTTATATTCTAGTGTCTACAGCAACAGGATTGAAAGAAATGACATAAAAGTGATTATTTCAATGTGGAGGAATGAGAGACAATTTTATTTTCTTCATTATTTTATGTAGTTTCCAATTTTTATAATGAGTATATATTACTTTCATTATTTCAAAAGGATAATAATTATAATTAAATAAGTATGAGAATTATATTCAGACACTCCAGGGACAGATAACACCTCTAGCTATTATTAGTTAACACATTAGAGAAGATTATGACAATTAGCTAAGCACTGGAATGGAGAGGATAGTACAGAGAAAGTGAAATAGATGTTTGGAAGATTCAGTTCAATTAAAGACATAATAACCCATTACAAGTTTATAGTATTTTGTCTTCTTACAAAGTGTTTTCACATACTTTATTCTATAAAGACTCTCAACTTTCTAGTTCACACATCTACCCATACACAGACACAAAAGGTTATCATTCATTATTTTAAATGCTTAGGAAGACATATATACCCTATAGCCATAAAACTGGACTTTTAGAATCAGGGTTTTTATAGCCTAGTTTTTAGTGTGAAGACTTTGGAAAGCAGTTTTAGTAAAGACAGCAAATGGTGACATATTCTTCCTCACTCTCCATTGTGGTTGTGACGTGTCCTCCTGGTTCTCTGTTAGAGACCAAGCCTGCTTACAATGCTGACTGGGATTCTCCCCAGGCTGCAGCTAACCTCTTCCTGGCTTTGCTTCCCGAAGCTTTGCCCAGACTGAGCTCACCACCCTGATCTTTCTCTCCCTTGATCGAAAGGGCAATAATATTACAAGCCTGGACTCACCCACCAGGACCCTGGAACACATTCCGGTTCTACCTGCACTATAAAATTGTTAGAGAAGTTCAGAGAGGTAGGGACGAGGGTGTACAGCCAGACATGTGATCTCACCTGCAGAGCACCGTCTGCTGACTTCCTTCCTTGGCTTCGTGCTGGCGGGCTGGTCCTGGGCTGCCGACACCTGTGCATCACTTACGGCGGAGAAAACAAGCCTTTAGGGGAAGCCTGCTGGTTTAAGAAGCGCTCAGCTGGGACTTCAAGTGTATCTTAATGCTATACAGATTCCTTTTAGTTAAAAATTATGTATCTCTTTTTGTTTAAGTAACAGGTGATTGGAATAATTATTTTTGCTTTTAGAAAAAACAAAGAAAAAAGGGATCAATCAAATACTGTGTTTGAAGCAGAGGGGCTAGATCATACGGTAAGGTAGCAGCCAACAAACAGGTGGATAGAAAAGTAGCCTGTGCTTCTGATCAGCGATCTTATTGGGAAAAACATGAACAAACAGAAGTTAGGATAAGTGATATAACCTCGTAAATAATAAATCAAGATGGGGAGTGATTAAATAATTTGTCCCAATCTGCACAACTTGAAGAATTGTAACTGAATTGAATGTAGATGATTTTGATACTATATTTTGAGTAAGTCAAATCCACTTAGCAAAACTGCTGTATTTCATTTATGAAATGTCTACTGTGGATATGACTCTCTATGTGTATGTGTTAGGAGAGTGGATACATGGGGGCAAAAGAGTAGAGTCCTTTCCTGTATTTCATAATGGTTTGTTACTGAACCAGATTTGTTTTGCCCCATGCACAGCAAACCAAAAGGCTGACAATGAAGTTTTTAGCAAGGCAGCCAAGTGAATATATGAGAGAACAAATCTCAAATCCTACCCCCAAGGCAAGGGGGTCCAGGTACTTATGTGATAATGAACAAATAAGCAGGGCACTTTAAAGCATAGACAGCATCTGGAAAGGTGATTGGGAAAGGTGTGGTAATCCTGGTTCTGCACAGGTGTACCTAGGCTACAGGCCTCTGAAGTTCTGATGGTGGAATTTCCAACTCTCTCATGTCAAAAGGTCACTGAGTGGACACCCTTGCATGCCCAGTTGAAGGATCAGTGGTCCTATCCAGTTTTAACCAACTCAGCTTGAACTGAGCTCAGCTGACTCCAAGTTTCTGGAAAACAACTTGGGCAAACATCTTACTGTTTAGGCTTTGTACTGTTTGTAGGACATGCAAGTTTTGAAAAATAGCCTTGATTAGTAACGGTAGATGAAATGGGTTTAACCCACAGTTTCAGCTCATGCATAAATAATGACAGACATAAAACATAACCAACATCGCCATTAGGGAAGGACAAAATAAAGCATCCGAACATGCTCTACAGATTGTAATGCACCATGTAATCCTGAACTACTATGGTCCTAGGTGCCACAGAAGCACACAATACGCAGAAAGAAACTGGCCTAGTGTACAAAAGAAGTCCAGCACTGTCCCATCACTCTCTCTTCCCACTAAGATTGTGGTCTACACTTCAAACCTGCACTCTTCTCGTTATCCTAGGCAGACCCTTCCCACTGTCCTGGTGCGACAGGGTCTGAGTCATTCGAACCCACTTCCTGTCCTACATGTGCAAGTGTACTAGTGGACATAATACAACCTGCAGCGTGAGGCCGTCATCAAGTCAAGGTCTCCAAATGCAGTCTCCTGGTGCTCCCCCAGGAAGACCTTTGACTTCTTCCTCCTTGTTCTCTATCTCTTGTCGCAGCAACTAAGCCTGCACTCTTCTCAAATCTCCTGTCTCACCAGCCCTCCTTCACTCCCAGCTGACCATCTATTCCACACGTTTGTTTTACACACACACACACACACACACACACAGAGCCATTTGGCTCCTTCAACTTCCCGCGACCTTAAGACTTAGTTTCACCTGGATCTGTCAGGTACCCCTTCCCTTTAGCGTCACTTAAAAGCTGTCCCTTCTCCTACCTAAAAATCATCACCCCCTTCTCTGATGAATCGTATACAACCACCCCCTACATTCTCACTCTATTTTTTAAATAACACTATTAAAACATACACCAACTTAAAGTATACCATTTGATAGTTTTTAATATATTTACAGTTGTGCAACTTTTATCACAATCAATTTCGGGAAAGTTTCACCCCTTTCCAAACTAACCTTACCTACTAGCAATCATTCCCCATTACCCAGACCCATTCATCCCCACCCTCCAACCCCAGGCAATCAATAATCTGTTAGATTTTCCTGTCTGAGGACATTTCATATAAGTGGAATTGTAGACTGTATAGAGGCCTCACTCAATTTTCCCTTTACCCTCTGAATTTTTAATATCACCTCCTCCACTTGTTCTCTTCCTTAAGCATTACATATGCTCAAAGCATGTCCACCTTTAAATCAAACCAAGCAAAATATAATTGCCCATCAGTGTTCCACCCTGCTTCAGTTTCTGCACTGTTTCTTTCCAAGCTAAGCTTTTTAAAATAGTTGTTTCTGTCTCTCCACCTTCTCACTTCCCACTCATTTCTCAAACCATTTCCAACTGTTCCCTACCAAGGTCACTAACAATCTCCTTCTTGCTCAATTCAGTGGATTGCTAACACCTACTCATCCTTCAACTCCTAGATCAAACCTCACTTACTCTAGGAAGTCTTCCTAACCCTTTACATCTAGATCAGAGTTTCTCCATTTTGGCACTATTGACAATTTACGATGAATAATCCTTATGACAGAAAGTGAAGAGGAATTGAAGTGCTTCTTGAGGAAAGTGAAAGAGGAGAGTGAAAAAGCTGACTTAAAACTCAACATTCAAAAACGAAGATCGTGGCGTCCAGTCCCATCACTTGATGGCAAATAGATGGGGAAACAGTGGAAACAGTTACTGAGTTTATTTTTTTGTGCTCCAAAAATCACTGCAGATTGTGACTGTAGCCATGAAATTAAAAAATGCTTGCTCCTTGAAAGAAAATCTATGACCAACCTAGACAGCACACTAAAAAGCAGAAGCATTACTTTGCCAACAAAGGTCTGTGTAGTCAAAACTATGGTTTTTCCAGTGGTCATGTATGGATGTGAGAGTTGGACTATAAGAAAAGCTGAGCACCAAAGAATTGATGTTTTTGAACTGCGGTGTTGGAAAAGACTCTTGAGAATCTGTTGGACTGCAAGATCCAACCAGTCCATCCTAAAGGAGATCAGTCCTGAATATTCACTGGAAGGACTGATGCTGAAGCTGAAACTCCAATACTTTTGCCACCTGATGCGAAGAACTGACTCATTGGAAAAGACCCTGATACTGGGAAAGACTGAAGGCAGGAGGAGAAGGGGATGACAGAGGATGAAATGGTTGGATGGCATCACCAACTCGATGGACATGAGTTTGAGCAAGCTTCGAGAGTTGGTGATGGACAGGGAGGCCTGGCGTGCTGCAGTCCATGGGTTACAAAGAGTCAGACACGACTGAGCGGCTGAACTGAACTACAATGAATCATCTGATGTGGGGGAAAGTCTGTATATTGGAGGTTGTTTAGCAACATGTCTGGCCTCTACCCACTAGACACCAGTAACTCCTCCTCTCCACTTATCCATTATTCAAATACAACAACCAAATATGTCCACATCTATTGTCAAAGACCCTGGCTGAGAACTATTGATCTCAGTGATGTGGTTTTCCTGTATCCCTCATGTCATGCTTAATTTCTCTTTTCACCATACTTTTTGCATTGCATTTAGTTGTTTGTGATGTCCTCTGTTATGCAAACTGGACCAGGATTTATGTATCAGAAGGAATGTCTTCTGACTCATTGCAATATTCTCTACACCTGGAACAGTGCCTGACTCACAGTAATTAATCAATACATGTTTTTTGAGTGAATGAATGAATATACTGTAATACCTTTTTCAGCTTGTAAGTTTCAAGTAAGCAACTAGAGTCTTGAAGAAATCATCTTTATAGGTTTTGTGTTTGTTTTTGCTGTAATTGTATATTGTTAAGGGGTTTGTTTGGACCACTAAACATCATGACATCCAAATCAATGTTAACATGTAGAAAGCAAAGTCTGGAAAGTAGAAAAATATTGAACTTGCATGCAACTATGTTACTCTGCATTGTTTCTTGCTTAAGCCTTTTAAACACAATCATATTTTTGCTAATGCTTTTTATTATTGGGTTTCAAAATACTTCCACAACTAACTCTTGTTTGTTGCATTCTGTTAATCATCTCAGAATTCTCTGTTGTTCCAAGTTCCTTCTGATATTAGTTCTGTATTTTCCCGAGGGAAGTAGTTCATAGTCATAGTTACTAGAATCATAAACCCCAGTTCAAATGGGGAAATTAACTGTTCAGTAATAGTCTTTGAAGAACTGAACTAGAATAAATGTTTCATGACTTTTCAATAAGTAAGATTTGATCACCTTTAATAGGTCTCATTTGCTGACCACTAACTATGTGCCAAGCCTTGCTCCCTGAACCTCACCTGCATGCATGGTCTTATCTAACCTTCCAACATTGCAGCCTTCTTTACAGAATTACAAATGTAGCAGCCTGAGGTCTAGCTGACAGTGCAGTCAATCCCGAAGTCGCCACTTTTCCATTAGTCCAGACTGCCTGTGCTAGATACCACTGTTAAATTTTTTTTCACGATTCCACCACATTTAGCACAGTTTGGGATATTTAGTAGGTACTGTCTATCTAGTGATTCATGTTATTTCCGTACGTAAACTTTGATTTCTCTTACAGTGATAAAAAGATACAATGAGCAGCATATAAAGATGAAGGACATCAGCTGAAATGAAAAGAGAAGAACTAGAAAAGAGGGAGAAGAGATGAGAGGCACTGAGTAATTTCTAAGATAATGCCAAAACACAGGGTGATTATTGCTATTAGTTAATCCTAGTGATGTAGCACAGGGTTTTTAAGTGATTTGGACTGGATTTACAGTGCAGGATTTTGGCAGAATGCATGGCCATTGCCTAAGCTACTTTGTGAGATTGTATGTTTTTAATGGCTTTGAATATCCAGAAAATAACCCTCATAGACAGCCTCATTTGCTGATCACAGCATCTCCAATTTAAACCGTATTGGTTTAAAAATAACTTTTACTGAAATAGAAAAGCTGTATATATTAGTTAATCTGCAATGTATACATTTCAAAGTCTGCAAATGACCTGAGACTAAAACTCCTCACTGCCACTTTCTGATATTGCTTGGAGAAAAATTACAGGAATCACTGACCGCAAGCCCCACAACAGTGTGATTCTTGTTTCCCCTGTGTCTCACAAGTGTGTGTTGCTTCCCTTCCCCTCCAGCAGGGCTTCCACTCTGCTAGTTATCTGCTGTGCTGGTGCCCCTGACTTGTTTCCTGAACCATGTCTTTTTTTCTTTTGACCACAAGCAGCAACAATTTTCTTTCTGCATGGCAAGTGAGAACAAGGGGACTTCTGGAGTTGTTTTCCTGATCTAAGTAGGAACTGAATCTCCTTTAGCAGAATAGAAATAAAATAACAGGCCAGGTGCAATTTTATCTTCCAGGAAATCCTCATATTTTACATCTTAACAACCTATTCATAGCCAGTGGTGTACTCTCATCTGGGCTTAATTCTATCTTTGGCTACAGGAAAACCATCAATATTCACTCATATTCAAAACATTTAACAACTGGGCATCCCTTGGTAGTTCAGATAACAAAGAATCCACCTGCATTGCGGGAGACCTGGGTTTGAGCCCTGGGTTGGGAAAATCCCCTGGAGGAGGGGAGGGCAACCCACTCCAGTATTCTTGCCTGGACAATCCCTATGGACAGAGAAGCCTGGCAGGCTACAGCCCATGGGGTTGCAAAGAGTCAGACACGACTGAGTGACTAAGCACATATACAAGGCATAGGTACTGACTAACTCGGGGCATGGCAGTTGCTGGCCATAAAAAGCTGTTGTAGGCATGTGTAGGTTACCTGTTGACTGTCAGCCCTTCATGTGCGGTGAGTAGAGTACTCTAGCCTGACATCTTTTTTCAGTGATGAGGCATCATTTCCCTGGAAAGTACTTCCTATTTCACATGTAGAACACATCAACTATCCTGAATTCCTTCTTGCAAAGTTTTTTAATCATACTAAAATCAATCGTATTCTAAGATAGAAATATTTCCCACCACTCACCACCTCTCTTATCAAATATGAAATACCTTCACTTTCTGAAAGACTTGATTTTAGGATCTTCTTTCTTAATCTTCAGAAATACACAGGAATCATCTCTATGCCAGGGGCCAATGAATAAAGGGAACCATTTACACATTCCAGTGGGTAGGCTGAGCTCCTCAGAGAGAGACTTAATATGCTTGTCAAACTCCTATAAGAGGACGTGAAAAGAAGGAGGATCTTTCCATCTTTGTTTACAACAGCAGGTAGCTGGAAAGCCAAGTAGACTCACCTGCCTCTTAATTGCTTGAATACTTTGTTTTTAAAGTCAGTAACACAGAAATTTGCTTAATGCCTTCCAGTCATATTTACATTTGAAAAGAGCCACTCATAAATCAAGTCAACCATCCTTGAGCTTCTAAAATAGAGCAGAGATGGATGATATGTACTAATTTTCAAATGTCTATTGTATCTATATAGCATGCATGTGTGTATTCTAAGTTGCTTTAGTCACATCCAACTCTTTGTGACTCTATGGACTGTCGCCTCCAGGCTCCTCTGTCCATAGGATTCTCCAGGCAAGAATACTAGAGTGGGTTGCCATGCCCTCAACAGAGCCCTTTCTGCCCATTTAATTATGGATAAGTATTATACCATAGTGGCTAAGAATGTGGACTTAGGATGAGAGTCAGAGAAAACAAGAACTAACTCTTGACTCTGCCAATTACTAAATTGTGATTTTGGGTAAATTACCTTCACAAAGCCTCACTTTCCTAGGTTATTAAATGTAGACAGTCAATAACACCTACTTCATGGGTTTGTTCAGTAAGGTGCTAAGACTCATGCTTGAAGTGAGCACTCAGAATGGTAGCTACTATTGCCATCCCTGGTTACCACAATAACTCCTTAGCTTAGCTATTAGAGCCATTGTATGAATAAGGATAAAAGACCAATGGAGCTTAAACAATTTCCAAAGTCTGTGCTTTTTGTGGTACAGCACAAAATACATTTTGTGACCACCATTCTTACATGGTTTGAAAACTGCTTAAAGCTGTGACTCCCAAAAAGGAGCCAAAACATATTCTGTACAATAACTTCTTTCTCTATTCCTCCTCCTCATACAAAAAGCAGCCAGCTCAAAGTATAATATTCATATGAATGCATAAGTTCTCTAATGTGTATTTATAAAATTCACATTACTTCATGGATAAAATCTCTTTTGTTTTTGTTCTCTTATCCACTCTTGCAAAGCTGCCTGATTTTTTTCTTTCAGGACCAGCTGGCAAGATGTTCTGGAAACAAGATGTTTCTTAGCAACATTTTGTTTATAAAGATAAAAACATAACCTTTGTCGCCACCTACTAGAGAGGAAAAGTCCTCGGCATTTAAGTGATATATACTTATTGGAGCTGTTGGGTGTTAGTTTGTTTTAATATATATAGATGTGAGTGTTTGTCTTTCCTTCAGGTAGGAGTATCCTTCATTTTAACAATAGTTCTTCCTCAGCGCTGTACCTGATGCTATAATACTGTAGCATCTCCTCAACTATGTACATGTGTAGGTTTGTGTATACACAAGCCCACAAAGGTGTGCACATGCGTATTTTAAAAGAAATACTTGCTGGTAGTTTTCTGTCTCTGTTTGTATGCAGGAGATCTTCCCCCATTCTACCTCATTTTTTTAGACACTGCCAAAATAATTGCTCCTGCAACTTTTTTGGTTACTTAGGGGATTCACTCTTTACTAAAGAAACTTCACTGAACTCAGAAAGCTGTTCAGAAAAACCTAACTAAAAGATGATTAATAAGTCTTAAGCATAACTCACCTCCTCTATATCTCCATTATAGAGTAGAAGTGTTGGCTTTGGGTGATCAGATTTCTCAGAGAGGACAGTTCCCTGGCCCAAACGAAGCCATCTGCAAGGGAGAATGTGCACTAGGGGAGGGAAGCCTCAGAAAAACAGCCGACACTATGACCAGATAGTTATTTGGGGGGTTGGGGGGGTTCAAGATGTTTTTGTAAAAATTTCCATTAGGCTGCATCTGTATTAATTAGGGTTCTCTGGAGGAAGAGAACCAATGGAGAACCAATTCCTATGGAATCCATCGGAATGAAAAAAAAAGAGATGGAGGAGATTTATTTTAAGAAATTGCTTCATGTGATTATGGGGATTGGTGAATCCAAAATCTGCAGAACAGGACAGCATATGGAGACCCAGGGGAGAATTGATGCTGTGATCTTGAGTTTGCAAGTGATTTGGAAGTAAAAGCCCTTCTTTTGGGGGGTCTTCAGTTGTTTCTTGTAAGATCTTCAACTGAGTAAATTAGGCCCACCCATATTATAGATGGTGATCTACTTTATGCAAAGTCTACTGATTTAAATGTTAGGCACACTGGGACGACCCAGAGGGATGGTATGGGGAGGGAGGAAGGAGGAGGGTTCAGGATGGGGAACACATGTATACCTGTGGCAGACTCATTTTGATATATGGCAAAACCGATACAATATTATAAAGTTAAAAAATAAAATAAATAAAATTCAGTTAAAAAAAATAAAATAAATGTTAGGCACATCTAAAAAAGTACCTCACAGCAAAATGTAGATGGGTCTCTGATAAATGATGGGGTATCATCACCTAATCAAATTAACATGTAAATAAACATCACAACTTGACATCAACTGTGATTCTCTTCTCATTGTTGTCTGAAGGTAAGCAAGATCTCAGACAGGAGACCAAACATCTACCTGGGATATTTTGTATGCCTAAAATCACCTGAAGCATTAATCACCCCAGTTATGCTATGCTATAAGATTATAGCTTGATTTCTCCTTTACGAAAAAAAGTTTTTAAGCTAATAATAAATTAACATGTAGTTGTAAGAAAATACACAGAGAAATTCTATGTATCCTTTACCCAATTTCTCCCAATGGTAACATCTCACAAAACTCTAGTGCGGTATTGCAACCAAGAGATTAACATTAAAATAGTCAATACAGAATAGTTCCATCATCACCAGGTTCACTCATGTTTCCCTTATATAGCCAAATCCACTCCTTCTTGCTCCCACTACCTATTTGACTGCTGGGAAATACTAATATGTTCTTTCTTTCTATAATTTTGTCATTTCAAGAATGTTATATAAATGAAATCCTGTTACAAAACCTTGAAGATTGACTTTCTTCATGCAGCGTAGTTCTCTGAAGATTCATATAAGTTGTTGCATGTACCAATAGTTTGTTCCTTTATGTTGCTGAATAGTATCCCTTGGTATGGCTTGTTTAACAATTCACCTTTTAAAGGATATCTAGATAGTCTCCAGTCATGACTATTAGAGAAGGTGCCATTAGAGAAGGTACCATTTTACATTCCAATGAGACATCCAATTGCTTTGTATTTTTGATAACTTTTAGTACAGTCCTTATTATTTTAGCCATTCTAATAGGGTATAGTGATACCTCACTGTGGCTTTCATTTGCATTTCCCTAACAACTAATGATGTTGAGTATCTTTTCATGTGTTTATTTGACATCTGTACATCTTCTATATTGAAAGATTTCCTCAGATCTTTTGGCTCTTTTGATTGAATTTGTTGATTTTTTTCCTGTTGAGTTTTGTGAGTTTCTTATATACTCTAGGTGCTGGTTCTCTGTTGGATTTGTGATTTGCAGATATTTTCTCCCAGTTCATCACTTGTCTTTCATCCTTTTAACCAGTCATTCTCAGAACAAAAGGTTTGTTTTCTTTTATTTTCACAAAAGTCATTTTATAATTTTTTTCTTTTGTGAATTGTATTTTTAGTGATAAGCTTAAAAACTTTTCACCTACACATATATACCATACACATTCAAAAATTTCCTCTTATGTATTTTTCTAGAAGTTTTACAGAATGTGTATAGCTCTGTTTCTGGGTTCTCTAATCCATTAATCCAACAATATGTCTTGATTAGAGTAGCTGTATGGTAAGTCATAAAGTCTGGTAGAAGGATTCCTTCCTCTTTATTCTTTTTCAAAATTAGTTTTGCTATACTTATTCCTTTTCATTTATATATATATATATTTTATAATAATTTTCTCTATACCTATAAAATTTCTTGCTAGGATTTTAATAATAATCACATTGCATCTGTATATCCAGTCAGAGAGAATTAATATCTTTACTATGTCAATTCTTCCATTCCATTCCATTTGTCTCTCCATTTTTTCAGGTCTTTGAAACAATTTTCTCATCAGTGTTTTGTCATTTTTAGTGTAGAATTTTAGATATGTTTTGTTAAGTTTACACCTGTAATTCTTTCTTAAAAATATAATGCAATACAAGTCTTTATTTCCTTATTGCACAGACATTCTAGTCATTCTTGCCTCAATGCTTTTGTATACTCAGAGTTTATTAGCTGGACTGTCTGTTAATTTTTTTAAAAGCACATGTTTACCTTTTAGAAACAATATCTTCTTAATGAAACATGTCAAAAATTGTTGATATAACCGACAGAATCAAAGAGTGCAAAGGCTTAAAATTAAGTGTGTTTGGTGAGGCTCATCCCTTTCCATTGTTTCTCAGCAGCAAATGCCATCGAGCAGCACCAGTGGAGTCCTAAGTTTTGTGTTTTTAATATATATTTTTCTTTGTCCTACTTATATCAAAGCCAGATCTTACTATTTTTCCAGGTTCATGATTATGTCTCCTTGTACTAAGACAGCATTCTGATGAAAAGTGGGGGTTTAGAGGCAGAGCTTTTGACATAGAAAGTATACTGGACAGTGAAAAATGAGAATCTAGACATCAGGGCTCCTCCTGGAATTAATTTGCAGTTCATAGTGTAAACTATTGATATTCAATGGCCTTGTTACGACACACAAATATTTCATTGAGATGGAACAGCATGTAGATAATGTGATTTATTTCTGAATGAAAGCTGTGTATTACCAATTACTTCTTTTTTCTGGTTAATTCAAGAATGTTGCTATAGGTTCTAAGGTGCAAGGTCTCACTGCCACATCTCTTGAGGTTTCATGTGAAGGAAGAATGCAATTCAAAAAACAGGATGAATCCTGGTTTGTCATGCACAGTGTGAAGCAAGTAAACCAGTGAAACTCATGGCAAGAAAGCAGTTCCGCAGTTTGAAAGATCGAACCATTGGAAAGTACCAGTGAGTCTCAGAAGTAGAAAGAAAGGAAAGGGAATTGTGCTCACTGATTCAAGTTCCTGACGCTGCAATGACCAATTTATCCTGGTTTGTTCAGGACTCCTCAGTCCCAGTGTTAAAACTGAAGCCCCATATATCAGAAGCCCTGTATGCCCAGGAAAATGAGAACAGTTGGTCACCCTACCTCCAGCTTTTCCCCATTAACTTTGGGATTTCAAGTTAAATTTATCATTTACCTCTGGGTCTAGTTCCTCACCTTCAGAGAGTAGAAAATGACCATTCTATCCCCCAGGAGAGAGTCTTTGAAATGAGTATGTATAATATTGCAAATGGAATACATTTTAAATAGTAGCACACTATACAAATGTATAGGTTTGGTATAATAACTCAAGGCCTTTCATGCTTACAATATACTTATCCTATGCTTTACCCAACTGGACTCTTTGGCAAAGAAACAGTCATAAAATTATGAAAAGCTTTACCCAATTGCTCATTTCTTTCCGACCAGAACAATATTTTCCTCCATACTCTAGAGAACCCATTAGCTAAACACAAAGTGTCATCTCCCCCCAAATTACTGCTAAATACTAGTTACTCTCCAATCTCCTAATTCTATTCATCTAACATCAATTTATGGATCTCTGGCAAATAGCAGAGTTCAAGTGTACAAGCACAGGGCGTGAATTTGAATAACTGCATGTTTATGTTCAAGAATATAATAAAATATTTACAAATCCAGTTCCTTTTCAAGAACAACACACTATTCTATGTTATAGGCTATGGGCTGGTTTCAGATTGCCTTCTGCTTTATAAGGATAGCATTTAGGAAACTAATCACAGGGCTTTAGTTAGAGGTTCTGGGCAAGTTCTGGAATGCAGATAGTTTGAGTGTAGCATACCAGCAAATTTAAACAAATTCATGAGACTTCAAAGTTAATATCTGAAACACTGTCAAGTGCCAGATCTCTTGTTTCACTCTGTTAGTAAATGTAACAGATGGTTTGCAAACATGTTTGGGATCTGAAGGCTGACTGATCATGTCAGTCTGATAGAAATAGCATGCAGCCATTTACCACATCAGAATGTGAGAAAAGGAAAGCTTCAAAATTAAACCTTAAAAGAGAGCAACTTTCTCACTGGTGCTAACAAGAGAGAACATTGAGTTTAAAATGTCTGTTTCCTCATCACTAACTTTTGAGTTTTTCCTTTTATTTGATGCCAATATGGAATATTGGAATAGGGATCTGTCACCTTCCAAAAAATAAATAAAACCATATGTGAATCATTGATGCAATAGCGAAATCACCATCATAGACAGAGTTCTGTTGCCATGGGAACGATTATGCTCTCACAAAATCCAGTAAGTCAATTTTTTTGTGAATCCAGCTAAATAAGAGACAAAATTTTGTCTCTTTTCTTCAGTCTGCAAATGAAAACACAGTTAACCTTGTAGAAAGGAGTGTTAATAGCTAGACTGCTCTATCTGTCTCTCCTCCACCTCTATACTGCCCACCACCATGTTGAAGCATAATGTAGGTCAGCCAGGACCAAAGAGACTTGCTGCTATTATCAAAAACGCATGTGATGATGTGTTTAGCTTTATTCTTGCATCAGTTTGAGAAAGAGTGAGGAAGAAAATTTCCCCAATTTGAGACTCTGAAATGACAAGGTCAATGGCAGGCTGATCGGGGGTTTCTGACAGGGAAGGTGCAAAAAAGTTCAAGTCATTCCAGGAAGAACACTGGTAAATGATTATTTGCTACTGAATGCCTTCAAAATGGGGATGACTGGAAAATTATGGAATAGCTCTTTGAATAAGCTGTACTCACTTTCTTTTATTTTTATCCAACAAGTTAATTGAAGACCTTCTCTGTGCCAGGCATTGTGCTGGCTACAGAAAATTATCGTAGAGTTTACTTTCAACAGACACCTGGGGAGATCTTTCTGAGGTGGTCACATTCAGTTGAGCCTAGCTTTCCTTGTGACTCAGCTGGTAAAGAATCTGCCTGCAATGCAGGAGACCTGGGTTCGATCCCTGGGTTGGGAAGATCCCCTAGACAAGGGAAAGGCTACCCACTTAGTAGTGAATTCTGGCCTGGAGAATTCCATGGACTATACAGTCCATGTGATTTCAAAGAGTCAGACACAACTGAGTGACTTTCACACACTCCCTGGCTATACCTAGAGGAGTGCCATTTTGTAAATGTCCCTGAAGTAATGTTACATTTTATCTTCAGCTTTTCTTTATGGTGAACATCCCCAGTTGGAGAAATTGAGTTGCAGAGTAGATACTATGTACCCAGTTATACATAATAGCTATATGTACAAAAGATGCAAGGGATATAGCAGATGAAAAGAATCCAACAGCTAAAGGATAAAAGCCAAGCTCAACCACTAATTATGTCGTTATTGAAGTTATCTGAGCTTGAGTATTTTCACTGCCCTAAAAATTCTCTGTGCTCTGTCGATTCACATTTACTTTCCTTCACATTAGGAAACCACTGAACAGTATGAAAACACAAAATGATAGGATACTGAAAGAGGAACTCCCAGGTCAGTAGATGCCCAATATGCTACTGGAGATCAGTGGAGAAGTGACTCCAGAAAGAATGAAGGGATGGAGCCAAAGCAAAAACAATACCCAGCTGTGGATGTGACTGGTGGTAGAAGCAAGGTCTGATGCTGTAAAGAGCAATATTGCACAGGAACCTGGAATGTTAGATCCATGAATCAAGGCAAACTGGAATTGTTCAAACAAGAGATGGCAAGAGTGAATGTCAACATTCTAGGAATCAGCGAACTCAAATGGACTGGAATGGGTGAATTTAACTCAGATGACCATTATATCTACTACTGTGGGCAGGAATCCCTCAGAAGAAATGGAGTAGCCATCATGGTCAACAAAAGAGTCCAAAATGCAGTACTTGGATGCAATCTCAAAAATGACAGAATGATCTCTGTTCGTTTCCAAGGCAAACGATTCAATATCACAGTAATCCAAGTCTATGCCCCAACCAGTAATGCTGAAGAAGCTGAAGTTGAACAGTTCTATGAAGACCTACAAGACCTTTTAGAACTAACACCCAAAAAGGATGTCCTTTTCGTTATAGGGGATGGGAATGCAAAAGTAGGAAGTCAAGAAACACCTGGAGTAACAGGCAAATTTGGCCTTGGAGTATGGAATGAAGCAGGGCAAAGACTAATAGAGTTTTGCCAAGAAAATGCACTGGTCATAACAAACACCCTCTTCCAACAACACAAGAGAAGACTCTATACATGGACATCACCAGATGGTCAACACCGAAATCAGATTGATTATATTCTTTGCAGCCAAAAATGGAGAAGCTCTATACAGT
>NW_011494647.1:1030225-1030981 GCF_000754665.1 Bison bison bison | reverse complement strand
AACAAGACCAGGAGCTGACTGTGGCTCAGACCATGAACTCCTTATTGCCAAATTCAGACTGAAATGGAAGAAAGTAGGGAAAACCACTAGACCATTCAGGTATGACCTAAATCAAATCCCTTATGATTATACAGTGGAAGTGAGAAATAAATTTAAGGGACTAGATCTGATAGATAGAGTGCCTGATGAACTATGGAATGAGGTTTGTGACATTGTACAGGAGACAGGGATCAAGACCATCCCCATGGAAAAGAAATGCAAAAAGCAAAATGGCTGTCTGGGGAGGCCTTACAAATAGCTGTGAAAAGAAGAGAAGCGAAAAGCAAAGGAGAAAAGGAAAGATATAAACATCTGAATACAGAGTTCTAAAGAATAGCATGAAGAGATAAGAAAGACTTCTTCAGCGATCAATGCAAAGAAATAGAGGAAAACAACAGAATGGGTAAGGCTAGAGATCTCTTCAAGAAAATCAGAGAAACCAAAGGAACATTTCATGCAAAGATGGGCTCGATAAAGGACAGAAATGGTAGGGACCTAACAGAAGCAGAAGATATTAAGAAGAGATGGCAAGAATACACAGAAGAACTGTACAAAATAGATCTTCATGACCCAGATAATCACGATGGTGTTATCACTGACCTAGAGCCAGACATCCTGGAATGTGAAGTCAAGTGGGCCTTAGAAAGCATCACTACAAACAAAGCTAGTGGAGGTGATGGAATTCCAGTTGAGCTATTCCAAATCCTGAAAGATGAT
>NW_011494647.1:1023127-1030006 GCF_000754665.1 Bison bison bison | reverse complement strand
GTTCCAGAAAAGCATCTATTTCTGTTTTATTGACTATGCCAAAGCCTTGGACTGTGTGGATCACAATAAACTGGAAAATTCTGAAAGAGATGGGAATACCAGACCACCTGATCTGCCTCTTGAGAAATTTGTATGCAGGTCAGGAAGCAACAGTTAGAACTGGACATGGAACAACAGACTGGTTCCAAATAGGAAAAGGAGTTCGTCAAGGCTGTATATTGTCACCCTGTTTATTTAATTTCTATGCAGAATACATCATGAGAAATACTGGACTGGAGGAAACACAAGCTGGAATCAAGATTGCCGGGAGGAATATCCATAACCTTAGATATGCAGATGACACCACCCTTGTGGCAGAAAGTGAAGAGGAACTAAAACGCCTCTTGATGAAAGTGAAAGTGGAGAGTGAAAAAGTTGGCTTAAAGCTCAACATTCAGAAACGAAGCTCATGGCATCCGGTCCCATCACTTCATGGGAAATAGATGGGGAAACAGTGGAAACTGTGTCAGACTTTATTTTTCTGGGCTCCAAAATCACTGTAGATGGTGACTGCAGCCATGAAATTAAAAGACGCTTAGTCCTTGGAAGGAAAGTTATGACCAACCTAGATAGCATATTCAAAAGCAGAGATATTACTTTGCCAACAAAGGTCTGTCTAGTCAAGGCTATGGTTTTTCCTGTGATCATGTATGGATGTGAGAGTTGGACTGTAAAGAAGGCTGAGCGCTGAAGAATTGATGCCTTTGAACTGCGGTATTGGAGAAGATTCTTGAGAGTCCCTTGGACTGCAAGGAGATCCAACCAGTCCATTCTGAAGATCAGCCCTGGGATTTCTTTGGAAGGAATGATGCTAAAGCTGAAACTCCAGTACTTTGGCCACCTCATGGGAAGAGTTGACTCATTGGAAAAGACTCTGATGCTGGGAGGGATTGGGGGCAGGAGGAGAAGGGGACGACAGAGGATGAGATGGCTGGATGGCATCACTGACTCGATGGACGGGAGTCTGAGTGACCTCCGGGAGTTGGTGATGGACAGGGAGGCCTGGCATGCTGCGATTCATGGGGTCACAAAGAGTCGGACATGACTGAGCGACTGATCTGATCTGAATCTTTTTATTATCTCCATAGTTTTTCTTTTTCCAGAATGTCATATAGTTTGAATAATACAGTATGTATCCTTTTCAGATTGGCTTCTTCCTCTTAGTAATGGATATTTAAGTTTCTTCCATGTCTTTGTGGATTGATGGCTCATTGCCTTTTTTTTAACCACTGAATAATATTCCATTGTGTGGATGTACCACAGTTTATTTATCCATTCACCTATTGAAGGACACCTTGGTTGCTTCCAAGATCTAGAATATAAATATAAGTATCCATGTGCAGGCTTTTTTGTCGACATAATTTTAAACCTTCTTAGGGAGAATGATTGCTTAATCATATGGTGAGACAATGCTTAGGTTTTAACGAAATCACCAAATTATCTTCCCAAGTGGATTTATCAGTTTGCATTCCTACTAGTTAAGTACCAGATTTTGTTTCCCTCATCAGCATTTAGTTTTCATCAATGTTTCAGATTTGGGCCATTCTTTTTTTTAATATAAATTTATTTATTTTAATTGGAGGTCAATTACTTTACAATATTGTATTGGTTTTGCCATACATCAGCATGAATCTGCCACAGATATACACGTGTTCCCCATCCTGTACACCCCCTCCCAATTTTGCCCATTCTGATAGTATTTAGTTGAATCTCTTTTTTACTTTTAACCATAGCTTATATTTTAATGATATATAAGGTATAATATCAGTGTAATTAAAAATGCAAACACTGATGTTTTCCATTACTTATAAAGAAATAGAACATTGCTAGTTCTCCAAAATTCTTCAGGTTTCCCATTCCTCATCCCCACAGAAATAGCAATTTTCACAAAATTATAATGGGTCGATTTTATTTTTACTTTTACAGAGATTTATCACCAATGAATCAATCACTGAAAAGTTGTTCATTTTCCTGTTTTTAATATTAGTAGTTATAGTGGATGCTATGCTTTTTTCCTTTGCTTCTTTTATTCAACATTATTTGTATGATTTGTTAATATGGTTTGTCATGAGTATGGTTTATTCATGTGATGGATGTAAAATATTTTATTGTTGGGCTATACTTTGATTATTTGTCCATTCTCTTATTACAGGACATTTGAGTTTTTTTCAGATCTGGGAGTATTATGAATATGACCATAAATTTTCTTTTACTCATAACCTGATACATAACCCTGTGTTGAGGCAATCTTAGCAACGCCAGAAAGAATTTCCAGAGGCACAATATTGCACTAAAGAGTGAGTTTATTAAGAACAAACAACCGAGATAATGTGGGCACTGCAGGGGCAGTGGGCTGGCACCTCCTTACAGGCCAGAGAGAGTCAACAGCTTTCATGGGTTAGTAGTGAATTTTTATAGCCTCAAGACAAAGAAAATTCCTGCTGGAAGGTTGGCATTAGGGCCTTGGCTAGGGCACTATAGGGAGACTACCAGGGTGGGTAATCTTTGCCTAATTTGTGGCCAGGAAGCCTGGTAGTGATGATCAGGGTAGCTTTTGGCAATAGTTACAAATGGGCTCAGTCAGCTTCAGCGGTGATCTTGATTCTGGGCTCTGCTTCTATGACCTTGGTACAAGGTCTCACACCTGTGGCCTTGGAGCAGGACTCAGCATCTCCCTGTTTTATCTATAGGGAAAATATTTGGCCCCTTAAGGCCAAGCTTATGTCTAACTACCTGCCTATCTCCATCTTGAGATATGAGGATCTAGGTCATTGGCGGAAGGGGCAAAGACCGTTCTGGTTTCTTCTTGCTGGACAAGGGTGTCAATTATGGAAGGAGGTGAGAGTCCACGGAATGACAAGGCAGCTTGTTCCAGCATAGTTTGTGTATCAGCCGGCTGGTATTCTTGTTGCAGCACCATCTGGAGATTTATTTGTTGTATTCTAGAAGAGACAAACTTAGCAAGAAGGTTCAAGATACATGGTCTGTGCTGTGCTAGTTGCTCAGTTGTGTCCAACTCTTTGCCGCCCCATGGACTGTAGCTCACAAAGCTCCTCTGTCCATGGGATTCTCCAGGGAATAATACTAGAGTGGGTGGCCATGCTCTCTTCCAGGGCATCTTCCCAACCCAGGGATCGAACCCAGGTCTCCTGCATTACAGGCGGATTCTTTACCATCTGAGACACCAGAGACGCCCAAGAATACTGGAGTGAGTAGCCTATCCCTTCTCCAGGGGATCCTCCTGAGCCAGGAAATCTCCTGCATTGCAGGCAGGCTCTTTACCAGCTGAGGTACCAGAGAAACATAAATGGTCTGGAAATTAATAAAAAATAGAAATGTTGCCAAGAGGCCTAGAAAAGGGACTAGCCAGGATAACCAGGGCCAGACATTAGTCCATGATGTTGATGTTTCTCTAGGTATGAGGTAATGCAAGAATTGCGGCTCATGAAAATCTTTATTTGAAAATATCTAGCTATCTGAAGGCCTGTCCTACCAGTTTTCCCAGAACATGTAGTGCATCTTTTCTGATTGCCAACCTGAACTCCTTTCAGGGGTGTTGAAGCTCAGTAGCTGCAGCGGCTCCTGATTTAATCTTTGTAGAGGCAGATGCCAAGGTCAGGTTCCAGTTGGCAAGGGTCCTTCATGGCAATAAACTTGACTGTGGTTTGGGGGATATTTATGACCATTTTGTGCCACGAGGCTAGAAATGTTCATTCCGTGGTCTGGTGAAGATTTTTCTGGTTGGCCACTCAATGTGCTATTACTGGAGTAAGTCTTGCGAGTAGCAAAGTTACGGACCACATCTGCCTTACTTGTAGTGCCTTATAGTTCAGGAAAATATTCTCTTTTGCTGCTTCTTCCCAAACCTAGAGTTACACCATTATAATCAATCATTTCATTAGAGGTTCAGTCACATACTTGGTAATTTGAGAGACAACAATTTTGTTAAACAAGCAATAAAGAGAATAATACAGTTAGCAACAATAGCAAAGTTACAAGCAAAAATATGTCAAGAACTTTTATTATGTGTGGTCTAGTTTGTAGCACATCATCTGACTTAATCTGTTAAATGATCTTAGTTTGGTGTTAATCTCCTTGTTGTTGATCATGGAGCATTTGAATCTTTATTCAAAGACTGATTATGAAGTTAGGCTTCAGAGAAACAAATTTAGAGTGTCCTTTTATTAACTCAATTAAATCTTGTAATAATATAACATAACAGCAAAGGAAGTTAGTCTTAATAAACTGAGACCTTAGTTAAAACTAGTCTTTAATATTCAATGAAAAATTTTTTTCTAAAGTTATTCCCATTTTTATTAAACATAGTGAAGACTAATCTGTTTTTAAAATAAGTTTGATCCATCAACTATATAGGATTCTTTCATATGGTGTGTGCTTAGTCACTCAGTCTTGTCTGACTCTTGTGACCCCATAGACTGTAGCCTGCCAGGCTCCTCTGACCATGGGATTCTCCAGGCAAAAATACTGGAGTGGGTTGCCATTTCCTTCTCCATCTTTCACAATGACTCTGGTGGAATTCCTCAGAAGTCTTAAAATTTCCGAAGACCTCTCAGAAATAGAAGAACGGAAGAAAGCCATTCCATAGATTTTGCCTAGGTAGATTTTTCTCTTCTAGAGGTCCCCTAAATATAGTGATATTCCTATTCATGTTGGAAATAGTCTTTTTATTTACCTTACACAGCTTTTTGGAGAAGGCAATGGCACCCCACTCCAGTACTCTTGCCTGGAAAATCCCATGGACAGGAGGGGCCTGGTAGGCTGCAGTCCATGGGGTCGTAGGAGTCGGACACGACTGAGGACTTCACTTTCACTTTTCACTTTCATGCATTGGAGAAGGAAATGGCAATCCACTCAAGTGTTCTTGCCTGGAGAATTCTATGGACAGACGAGCCTGGTGGTCTACAGTCTGTGGGGTCGCAAAAAGTCCGATGTGACTGAGCAACTAACACAAACAAATACTTTTATTTACCTGCTAAGGCTGCTCAAAACCCATGTATCTCCAGTTTCTGGAGGGCCAAGGGAGAGAAAAAAGAAAAAAATGTTTTAATTTTTTTAATTAATTTTTTAAATTTATTTTTTATTGAAAAGATAATTGCTTTACAGAATTTTGCTGCTTTCTGTCAAACCTCAACATGAATCAGTCATAGGTATATAAAATGTTTTAATTTTACCCACATATTTAAATTACCAAATTGCTTCAGGTACCTTGGGAACCAGAACATCTTTATATCTGAAAATAAAGATTAGAAGTTAGTAATATATCAGACAAAAAGTCATGAAAATTATAATCATATTTAGTAGTTTACTTAACCCCATGTGACTAATCTTTGTTCTGTTGTCCTTGTCTGATGATTAAAGATGATGGTGACAGTGATAGCTTTAAGAAGTTTGAGATGTTTTTGTTAAGGCTTGTATGATTTGTCCACTGAAATGGTTGCATTCATCACTGGAGATTGTAGAAAGTATACAAAAGTGGAAAACACTTTTTTCAAAAAGGAAGACATTATTCCACCAAAAAAAAAAAAAAAAAAATGGGGTTTGTCATGGAGCCAGGAAAAGCCAACTAGCCATGTTGAATACTCTGCAGCGGTGACTGTTGGATTTATAGCCATTGTTTATCCACTTTAAATTCCCTGATTTAGGAGTAACTGTGGCCATGTTTTAGGGACATCAGGATGCCAAAAGTCTGACACTGAGGGGTTAATTTTTGTAGAAGCAGAATGAGCTTTGTCTGTGTGTGCCATAATTTTCATAGATCATTGTGAAATGATGTTTATTTATTTTACCAAGGTAACAAATGTTTTCAGAAACAGATATAAATCACTTTAAGTCAAATAAATTTACATAGTCCATTATCAAAAGCTACATTTCAAGAAAACTTTGTTCTTTTAACAGAGAAAGAAAATCAAATTCCAGTTTTGTAACAGCTTATATTCATTGTGAAACAATAGTTATTCACTTAGACAGAGTAACAATACAAGATTTCAAATGCAGTTCAACATTTTTAAAAAGTTTGTACAATGCACCCTATTTCTCTCTGGTCCACATTCCACAATTTTTTTTATTTATTTATTATTTTTTTTTGCTTTCTGTATTCATAACTTTGTTCATTGATAAATAGCCATCTTTAAGTCAGACCTACTTCCATTTTCATAAAATGCAATTCCATTCCTCATACCATTCTTATTTATTAAAAGTACATATCCTTCTTAAGCAACTGTGAATTGTCCTTTATATTGGCATTCTGTAGACTGGTAAACATAAATTATCCAAAGCACTTATTGTATCTGCATTTTTTTTTCCTTAAAAGTTTCTTCACATCAAGTTACTTTCCTTGCCGACAGATTTTCAATAGAGATAACTAGATCTTATTTAGTTTATATTAAACCTAGGCACAATAAAAGTATTCTAGTTTGTGTTGATGAACCTTATGATAAATCTATATGAGTTAGATTAACAAATATTAGTATCAGGTATTAATCTAATAGTGAATTCAACATTCAGAAAACTAAGATCATGGCATCTGGTCCCATCATTTCATGGGAAATAGATGGGGAAACAGTGGAAACAGTGTCAGACTTTATTTTGGGGGGCTCCAAAATCACTGCAGATGGTGATTGCAGCCATGAAATTAAAAGACGCTTGCTCCTTGGAAGGAAAGTTATGACCAACCTAGATAGCATATTGAAAAGCAGAATCATTGCTTTGCCAACAAAGGTCTGTCTAGTCAAGGTTATGGTTTTTCCAGTAGTCATGTATGGATGTGAGAATTGGACTATGAAGAAAGCTGAGCGCCAAAGAATTGATGCTTTTGAACTG
>NW_011494647.1:1022266-1023027 GCF_000754665.1 Bison bison bison | reverse complement strand
TCCCCGGTGGCTCAGATGGCAAGGAATCTGCCTGCAGTGCAGGAGAACAGGGTTCAATCCCTGGGTCGGGAAGATCTTCTGGAGAAAGGAATGGCAATCCACTCAAGTGTTCTTGCCTGGAGAATTCTATGGACAGACGAGCCTGGTGGTCTACAGTCTGTGGGGTCGCAAAAAGTCCGATGTGACTGAGCAACTAACACAAACAAATACTTTTATTTACCTGCTAAGGCTGCTCAAAACCCATGTATCTCCAGTTTCTGGAGGGCCAAGGGAGAGAAAAAAGAAAAAAATGTTTTAATTTTTTTAATTAATTTTTTAAATTTATTTTTTATTGAAAAGATAATTGCTTTACAGAATTTTGCTGCTTTCTGTCAAACCTCAACATGAATCAGTCATAGGTATATAAAATGTTTTAATTTTACCCACATATTTAAATTACCAAATTGCTTCAGGTACCTTGGGAACCAGAACATCTTTATATCTGAAAATAAAGATTAGAAGTTAGTAATATATCAGACAAAAAGTCATGAAAATTATAATCATATTTAGTAGTTTACTTAACCCCATGTGACTAATCTTTGTTCTGTTGTCCTTGTCTGATGATTAAAGATGATGGTGACAGTGATAGCTTTAAGAAGTTTGAGATGTTTTTGTTAAGGCTTGTATGATTTGTCCACTGAAATGGTTGCATTCATCACTGGAGATTGTAGAAAGTATACAAAAGTGGAAAACACTTTTTTCAAAAAGGAAGACATTATTCC
>NW_011494647.1:965769-1022166 GCF_000754665.1 Bison bison bison | reverse complement strand
TGTCTAGTCAAGGTTATGGTTTTTCCAGTAGTCATGTATGGATGTGAGAATTGGACTATGAAGAAAGCTGAGCGCCAAAGAATTGATGCTTTTGAACTGTGGTGCTGGAGAAGACTCTTGAGAGTCCCTTGGACTGCAAGGAGATCCAACCAGTCCATTCTAAAGGAGATCAGTTCTGGGTGTTCTTTGGAAGGACTGATACTGAAGCTGAAACTCCAATACTTTGGCCACCTCATGCGAAGAGTTGACTCATTGGAAAAGACTCTGATGCTGGGAGGGATTGGGGTCAGGAGGAGAAGGGGACGACAGAGGATGAGATGGCTGGATGACATCACCGACTCAATGCACGTGAGTTTGAGTAGACTCTGGGAGTTGGTGATGGACAGGGAGGCCTGGTGTGCTGCAATTCATGGGGTCACAAAGAGTCGGACACGACTGAGTGACTGAACTGAACTGAACTGAATCGAATCTAATAGTGAATATTTTCCAGTTCATGTGAACCTGAAATTCATTTAGTTTAATTTCTCTTGTTTTAGAATTGTTTTATTTGTAAGTGTTTTCTTTAGGCCAACTAAATAGAGCTCCTTTACAAATTAAGCTCAGCAATATTATCCAAAGACAAAGACACACAGTGAGACAAATATAAATCCAGACAGACAGAGATCTCAGAGTTTTCTGCTTGAGATTTAAAATGTCTCTTGGTCCTTTTTGTTTGTTTTTTTCCTTGGCTTGAAGTTCTACTAATTTGCCCAAGACTGAATTTTCAGGTAGAATGAGCTGTGTATCTCAAGGACATGATAAGAGTTAGTGTCAGGCTTTTTTCCCAGGCATGTTTCTGTTTTCTCAGGGTCAGAGCTTCAAAAAAATATTTCAACAAGCCAGATTTTTCCAAATGTTCTTGCAAAAAGAACAGGCTTTGCAATTTCTAAAAGATTTTAATTTAATGTGTTTTCTCTGGAGCCTAAAGAATACCATGGCCATCCTAGTATCAAAAAAAGAAAAAAAAAAAAATCTCTCTTTTTTTGTAGTCATAGAAAATTTAGACCAAATAGTGCTCAAATTGTCTCTGATGATAAGGACAGACTGACAAGATGTTGTTCCAGCAGGGATTGTTCTTCTAGGGAGGTGGAATCTTAGTAAGATCAGTTTGATCTTAGTTTGATCAGTCTTAGTTTGATCTTAGTTTGATTAGTTCCTTTGAAAGAATAAAGGGACTCACAGGAGTTCAGGAAACTTGGTTCTTTCCCTACTTGCATATCCCCTCCATCCCTCCAACTCCCACTCTGAAAGATAGGAGAAAATAGAAGAGGATTCTTTAGAATGTTAGGAGGGGTTTCTCCAGGCTTTTGATTGTAGGAAAGTCCTACACTAAGAGATATGATGGAGAGGGAGAGGGAGATAGAAGGGGATGGAAAATAAGGTTGCAACAGAAAGACACATGTGGATCAGTCCTTCAGATCCAGATTCTGACTAAATGCCATGAAGTTTTGAATGTGTGAAATGGCAAAAGAGATCAAGTTGGAGGATTGTATTACAATTTAGTGTGCCACTAAGAAGCCATGTTTCTTGGTTCCCGTGTTTGTACTGGCTCCAAATTTTTGTTAGAAAAGAATGAGCCTCTTCTTTTTTAAGATTTTGGGGTGAATTTTTTTCCAGTTCCTGAGAATTACCTCTTACCTAGAGATAAGTCTGAGGGAGGTTCTTGAGACATACCTGAGCCCATTCTTGGAGGTGCTAAGAGTTCCCTGGCTACAGAAGGCATCCCGACTGTCCCAGTGAACCCTCTGCATGTGACTGAGGCACCACGCAACTAATGGCACAAATGACCAGCCATCCCCCAAATCGCATCCAACAATGAGGGGTGACCCCTGAGCATGTGACGTAGAGTGGCACAAACTGCAGCTGGGTACAAGCCTCAGCACAAACCACTGAATGCACCTGGCAGCTAGTGTAGAAAAAGACAGACAAGGAATGAAAATGAGTGACTCACTCTTTGACAATTACCTGAAATGTGGACGGCGCTCTTTGGGATGACTCCCAGGCAATGCTGAGGCTCCTGTAAATCAGTTAAGACCAATGAGTGAAAAGTGAAAGAGAGAGACAGGCTGGGGAACTCAGCTTGCAGTCCTGCTGGGAAGGCAGTGGCCAGAGGAGTGGGCTCAGTATTTTGCTTGAACCAACATGTGCCTGATGGTGAATGGAAGTTGCCTTGGTGGGGGACAGACGCTCTAATAGCCTGGTCTGTTCGGTTGCCTCCTTATTCTGTCATGGGAGTCTTCCCGAGGCAGGCATTCTCATGGCTTTTAAGTGCCTGATCTGTGCCTGCACAATTTTCACTGGACTGGTCCTCAGCTTAAAAGGAGAAGGAGGCAGTAGGGGGAGGGAACAGCTCATCTGCTTGGGTGGCAGCTCAGGGTGCGGCGGGGGCACAGCGGGCTGGAGGGCCTTTGGAATACGCCGGGGAGGAGCCCTGGCCTGAGTTCCTCAATTGCTTCCACTGTCACAGAGAGCTTGAGGAAAAAGAAACAAGAGGAAAGCGCAGTTGGGGAGAGCCTTCTAAAAGTCTCCACAGGGGCCACTCTTGAGGCAGTCCAAGCATGGGTTGAAAAAGAATTTTCAGACACAGAGTAAAGAGGGAGTTTACTAAGAACAAAGAGCAGAGATAGTGTGGGCAGTAGGCTCAGAGGGCGGAAATCTCCTGGCAGGTCAGTGAGATTTGACAGCTTTCCTGGGTTAGCAGCCAATTTTTATAACCTCAAGACAAAGAAAATTTCTGATGGAAGGCTGGGATTAAGTGAGTGGTTAGGCTGTTATAGGGTAACTACTGGGATGGGTATCTTTGCCTAATTTGTGGTCAGGAAGCCTGGTAATGATGATCAGGGTGGCTTTTGGCCATAGCTACAAAAGGGCTCAGTCAGCTTTGGGGGACCTTGGTTCTGGGCTCCGTTTCTGTGGCCTTGGTACAAGGACTCGCACCTGTGGCCTTGGGGCAAGACTCAGCAAACTGATACATAAACGTCCCTCTATTTAAGACTGTAAGTACTAGGTTATTGATTATATATTCAGCATTGTCAGAAAATACCTGTTTTCAGAAACAACTGTATTTATACTGCCATTATCAGTATTAAATGGTTTTCACTATTCTATAGACTCAGCAATACTTACCATGTTTAGGCTTTTAGATTATTGATATTTTGATGGGTTTGTGATGATACTTTGCTGTGGTTTTAATTTACATCCCTTGATTACTTAGGAAGTTAAACAGTAATCTACATGTTGTTTCAAATGCTGGCCCTTGAGTCTAAAAAGATCAGTTCTTATTTAATGATGAATAAACAAGCATTAGGTTTGAGGAAAGATTACTATAGCAAAAAGAAAATGCTTCATCATTCTTTAAATGAGAGGAAGATAATATTCTTTGATATAATTTTAATATTAAAACTTTTTCTGCATATGAAGAGAAATCTATATGAAAAGTGTAGTCAGATAAGCCAAGAGACTACATTAGATAACAAATAATTATAAGAAAATAAAAATGCAATAGTAGAACACAAAAAATGCATTGTAGACAGCAAAGAACAGAACTTGCATTTGGAAAATGAAACTGGTGGTGTTTGTCCATGAAGAAAGAAGGGTAAACAGCAAAGACCCATAAGGCCACGTCTCATCCTCATTTTCACAGGCACGTGTATCCCATCACTTGACCTGCCTTCTGGTATTCTGGCTTTTAGCAGCATGTATGGTCACAGTACTAAAGTTTCTTTTGTCTTGTGTCTTAAAAAAAATTCTATTTTTTAAAAACTCCTCCGTACTACCCATTCCCCACCAGTCAGCTTCCAATTATACGTGTTCCAGTTTCTTTACCGGAGCATGTCTTAGAACCATCTGTTATGTCTTCATTCTGTTCAATGTCTTCCCTTCCTCCTTTTGTCCACTGAATCATCACATTGATCTATTTCCATATTTTTGACTTAACTTTTTTCAAGACTCTGGAAGCCTTGACCAAGAGCTAAAATTTGGTGTGCATTCTTGTTTATTCTCAGTGGTTAAACAAATTATGTATAACAAATAAAGGTTTGCTTTAATATTTGTTGCAAGATTCCTGGCATGCCTAAGACTTCATTATAAAATTAATTGTGAGGCTCTCCCTCACCAGTTATTTCTGAGATGTTTCTGGCTTTAGAATAAATGCTAGAGTCTGAATATGTGGAGCTTAAAGGTCGCTCTTGTTCTACTGTTAGTGACATTTTTCTAGTTAATATCAAATATAGAATTTTAATAGGTGTTTTTAAAGATATGTTTAAGCTTATATAAGTGCATGCACATATATGTGTGTTCATTTCAGGACTTTCAACCCAAGTAGTTTTTGAGATATTGATTTGATTCATATTCCAGAAGTAAATGAAGCCCTGAAGTGTTTTAATTTGTTGTTGTTGTTGTTTTATTTTCTATTCACACATTTATATTGGAAGTGCTTTCTTACCTAAGCCAGCTAATTAGCCAAAAAGAACAGATAAATGCTGTGAAAAACTAATGTGTTGCTTGGAGAACTTCACCTCAAAAGCACACTTTTCAATTTCATTGTCTATAGGTATTTCTTTTGCTAATATGAATGTTGTAGAAAGACAAATCACATGAAACTTTAGAAGAGTGAGTTTCCAATCCAGTCAGGCTTCAGCAGGTGTGATTTTGTTTAGTTTGTTATTGTTTAGTTTACTGCTGGTTTCAGCTTGAGAGAGAACATTCTGTTTGAGGAAGAGAGAAAAGATATTTTTGATAAGATTTGGCAGCATGACCAAGTCTTGGAAAACTGGCCCCAATACTGCCAATTATTCACCGTGAGAAGTGTGACAATATGCTTCATCTCTTGGTCCCCATGGGGAAATAATCCAAATGATCTCTATGGAACTTCGGGAGGGTGCTATATTATTCATTACTTATGTGAGTACCATTCTATCCATAGGTGTGCAGAGTGCATCTTATACTCTGTATACAGAGTACAACTTATATGGAGAGTACATCATGCTAAATGCCAGGATGGATGAAGCTAAAGCTGGAATTAAGATTTGCAGAAAAAATTATCATTAACCTCAGATATACAGATGACACCACCTTTATGGCAGAAACTGAAGAGGAGCTAAAGAACCTCTTGATGAAGGTGAAAGAAGGTGAAAAAGTTAGCTTAAAACTGAGCATTCAAAAACTAAGATCCTGGCATGTAGTCCCATCACTTCATGGCAAATAGATGAGGAAATATTGGAAACAGTGATAGACTTTCTTTTCTCGGGTTCCAAAATCACTGCAGATGGTGACTGCAGGCATGAAATTAAAAGACACTTATGCTTTGGAAGAAAAGCTATGACCAACCTAGAGAGCATATTAAAAAGCAGAGATTTTTTTTTTTTTTTTTGCCAGCAAAGGTCCACATAGTCAAAGCTATGGTTTTCCCAGTTGTCATATATGAATGTGAGAGCTGGAACATAAAGAAAGCTGAGCTCTGAACAACTGATGCTTTTGAACTGTGGTGTTGGAGAAGACTCTTCAGAATCCCTTGGACTGCAAGGAGATCCAACCAGTCCATCCTAAAGGAGATCGGTCCTGGGTGTTCACTGGACAGACTGAAGCTGAAGCTGAAATTCCAATAACTTTGGCTACCTGATGCAAAGAACTGACTCATTAGAAAAGACCCTGGTGCTGGGAAAGATTGAAGCAGGATTAGAAGGGATGACTGAGGATGAGATGGTTGGATGGAATCACCATACATATATATATGTATAAATATATATATACACATATACAATGGACATGAGTTTGAGCAAGCTCTGGGAGTTGATGATGGACAGGGAGGCCTAGTGTGCTGCAGGCCATGGGGTCGCAAAGAGTTGGACATGACTGAGTGACTAAACTGAACTATCCATAGGGCCACATCTTATCACAAGACAGTATCTAATCTGGCTAATTTCAGATTGGATGTGTTGAAAAACTATGATCATTTTTTAACCATAATCTAAAACTCTCTGGAGAACAATCCTCACTAACCTGTAAAATCAGTTCAAACGATAACCCTTTATTTTAAAGCTTCTTTATACTGAATTCAAATTTCTTGCATTTCTTATTCATGCTTATTATTTTTCAAATCCTATCCATGGGAAAAAAAAGATTAGAATTTAAAGCTGTTTCTGGTGCTACTGATCCAGCTACATAAAACAAATACTTGACATGGAAAAAAACATGAAAAGTGTTGAAAGGCAAATTAAAAACTGAGAAAAATATTTGGAATTTATATCACAAAGAACTACTTTAATATAAAAATTGCTTTTATAAGTCAGTAAGAAAACACCAATAGTCAAATATATAAATCGGCTAACAATCTAAACAGAAAGCTAAGAGAAAGGAAAGTATGAATTGTTTTGAAATATATGAAAAGATCCTCAGTTTTACTAAATAATGCAAGTCAAATGACAACTCTTTCACCTTTTAGAGTGGCAAAAATTAAAAAAAGAAAATGGGAGAGATAGGAAATAGGCATTTCTTACACTATCTGATTATGGGTTATAAACTGCTACAGCTCTTGTCAATAGCAATTTGGAAAATACCTTTTGACACAGAAATTCTATTTCTTGGTTTCTCACCAATGTATTGGCACACATATAGAATGATCCATATACAGAGTTATTAATTGCATACTTTTTTGTATAGCAAAATACTCAAAATATCTTAAATGACTTTTGCTATAGTATTGTGTGTGTTTTTTTTAAAACTGAAGATCTTGCATGGTGCTATGAAAAAAGTCCACAAGATACATTTTAATAGAATTAAGCAAAGTACAGAAAAATGTTTATAATGTGCTACTCTAGTTGGACTTAAAAGTGTGGGCTATCTATATACCTATATTTTCTTATATTTATAAAGATTATTTCTGGAGCGTTTTGTAAGATGCAGTAACCCTACTGCCCCTTAGGAAGGGAATTGTATGAGAGAGGCTACAAGGGCAGAAGAGACATGCATAATTTTACACACTTATTGTCCCCTTTGAATATTGTACCGTGGGCAAGTATTCACTCTTCAAATAAAACAATTTAAATGTAAATTTTGAAACATTTCTCATCAATACATTTGACTGCCACCTTTTAAAATTCATTTGCTAATTTGATATTAATTTTATATGGCTATTTGTATATATATGTACACATATACATACACACCTATATATCTCAATGATTCACTTTGGACAAAAAAAATGTTCCATAAATTCTATTAGGTATACTCCTGGCAGGCACATGGATTATATATAATATAAATTGGTTGCAATTTGTCAGTATTATAATAATTTTGCATTTCTATAAGCAATTCACTTTTAAAATGTATCCTGAAAAATTACATAAATTGGAAATCATATATTACATCATTGTTTATAATAACAAATTTGAAGACCCTTGTCAACAGAGGGGATTAAGTAAACTGTGAGGCATTCATTACAATGGAAAGTCTCACAGTTTTTACACAGTCCATCTTTAATAGTCACAGGTTCCACCTTCACAGATTCAACCAGCTGCCAGATGAACCATTTCACGTGAGGGATTCGAGTATCTGCCTGATTTTGGTATGCAAGTGTTGGTCCTGGAAGAATCCACCAGAGTTACTGAGGGATGACTCTTTATGGTAATGATTGCTGATTTGGATGCTAATTTATAGGAATAATATATTTTTAAGGTTCATTCTTATATGAAATAAAAATGATTTTAACACATATCCTATGAGTTCATTGGGGTTAACATGATCAAGGACTTGTACCTGCATACACCCCAAAGCAGTTTACCCAGCTTTAGAATCTCAATCTGAGCCTAGAGCTTAATAGAAGTGACTTCATTGGACCATCCATTGTAGGCAGAAAGATCTATGCAGACTTGTCTATTTGTTCTTGAGATTCTATTTCTTCAGCCTATTTGCTGTAACTTTCTCCTCTAATTCATCTTGGTTTTTCAGCTCTGAACTGCCAATGGTTTCCAAAACAGGTGTTGCAATTTAGTTCCTCCACACTTTTGTATATGCTCCACCCAATGCCCTTCTTTCAAACTCTGCTGTCTGGAAAATATTTGTTCACCTTTCAAAATTGTGCTCAGCAAGCATCTCCTTCAAGATGGTTTTCAAGATACCCCAGCATATCACCACACCCACCCCCAAAGGAGATTGTCCTGCAAATAATATTATACATATTGTATTGACATCCTTTAAAATTGTATTATTATAAATATAATAAGAGGTTGTTTTAGTTTATTTTTTTCTACTTATGGTGAGCTTCTTGAAGGTGGAATACTCAATTTTAATTATTCATTTATCAATAATGCCTTATGTGTTACATATCAAGAAATAAATGGACAAATGCTCCCAGAAGAAAAACAGAAACTGTGAAATTAAAAAGTATAATGCAAAATGATTGATTTGACTTTTCTTTATAATAAAGCCTCAGAAGTTAAATCTGTGAGTAAATCATATTGAGATATTGCCAAGCTCAATATTAGATTCTTGCTCCCCCCAAATGTAAGGGATTCAACACACAATGATTTACTTTAATTAAATTCATTCCATTTGCATTTTCAGCAGAAGTGTTTTCACTTTCTACTTTTTAGATTTATATTTGACAAACTAAAAATGGCCTCGTCAACTTTCTCTTGCTTTACAATGGGGAAGAAAAAAATCAACCTGGGAAAAATGGCAAATAAGCATGTGCCAAGCTCTTTGAAAGATTCAACTGCCCCAAGAAAAATATATGTTGTAAGGGTAAAACACTCTTACAACGCTCTTCTCCACAAAGTAAGTTTTTAGGAAGCAACAAGACAACATTAATTCTCACTCTCTTTGACTCCAGCAGTTCCCGCTGTTGTTTCTGTGCCTGACAATCTTCTAGCCAAAATTTCTGTGATTTCTTTGGCTGTAACCTTCTAAATGTTACTTCAGGACACCAAGACAGCTGCCCTGCTCCCATATTAAAAGTAGAAAACTAGACAGGGGGAAACCCTTACAATTTCATTTTTCTTTTTTGATTGAGAACTCAAATCTTCCCAGATTTCATTTCTTGTGTCACAGGCTCGGTCTGAGCTACATGGCAAAGGAAAAGGGATTCTAAATGGGTTTTAGGGAGTCAGTGAGCAGTAACCTTTATGTAAGACTAAGATAGAGAGTTATTTGACTCAGGTATTGAGATACTTTGTCTCTCCAATCAGGTCACTTCCAAAAGACATCTTCTTTGACCTTCAAGGTTATGTCAGAGCCCCCACCTTATCTCTTCTAGCAGAATCTGAACATTGCTTTCCAAAGTCTTTATCACAGTTACAATGCATACTTATATAAGAAAGTCCAATTTAAAACTGGAATATTTCTCAGATGGTGCTTTGGCATAGACACAAATCTGTTATCATTTAGGATTTGAGTTTTTTACAGCTCACTGTGCGTGTACAATATGCCCCCAAATATTTACTTTATATAGCTTAGATGTTGCACTTGAAAGTTGTTTCATTTGCTATTTGAAAATTCACACCAGATCCTAATTTGTTCAAAAAATATGTTTGATGTGCATTTTTATTCGAATTATTTCTAAAAGTGAAATATAATTTCCTTCATGTTATCCAGTTTCCATTTAAAGAATGAACTATACCGAAAGCACAACTGCAAATTCCAGTAAGTGTGACGTATGCTAACATATTAATTTAAAACAGTGTCTCTTTAAATTGTTTTCTCTGTGACATCAGGTGAATTGATCACAAGAGACTTAATAACTCTGGTTAAGTCTACATTCTTTATAAATCTATAATCACTTCACATCAGACATTCCATTAAAGAACTGATATTTGTACAGCAAATCAGTGGATTCTTCCCAAGGAGTCTACTGAATGATCACACAAACTAACTAGTGTTTATTACAACCTACATATCTTTTAAGGGAAGCTTAAAGCAGGCAAAACAGCATATTTTAACAAAGAGCAATATGTAAGTACTTAGAAGACAGAGAGTAAATTTGAAAGCAGACAAATTATTTTAAAACTGCCTATTAGCTTCTCAAACCAATAAACAATAATTCCCCAAAAGACGATGCATGGTCATTCTGATAAAGATAAATGTGCCTTGATCAATATATTTTAATTAAATAGAGAGCATTTATCAATATGGAGATGCACATTTCTAGGACTGGGCTGACTGCATCAGCTCAACTGTTGTAATTGTTTTAGGTGATCCTTCTTAGAATGCATGGACATATTAGTCCTATTAGGAAAAACTTTCTATATTTAAATTGCAAAACATCTGCCTAGAGAAGTAAGTAAGCACACAGCGAGCACTTTAAAGACTACCTGCTCAGAATTCTGCCTCTTTTATTCCTAAAACCTAGTGAGAAAGAAAAGGAAAGGATATAGAATAGAGATAACCAATCTCACTATTCATGAAATATGATTTATGCCATCCAGTCTTTTGTTCCAACAGTCTCTTGGATCCCCAAGAAATTGCCCCAAAGGACCTCAAATACCTCTTTTCAAGGAACCACCTGGTATTCCTAACTCACACCACTCAAGCACAATTAACCTACTATCCAGTTTTGTTATATAACATTACCTATTTATATCTTGTCTCTTGCTTAATTATTTATGGTTGTTTTCCTTTTTATTACTTCTAGAAAGTAATTTCTATGACAGCAAAGGCTATGTCTCTTTAGATTACCACAGTAACCCCAGAACCTAGAACATGATTTGGTATATAATATCCTCTATATTATATATCTCAATAATCCCTTGTGAAATGAATGAATTAAGGTGACGTGCTTAAAAACAGCAACAACAGTGGCCTGAAGATTCAATCAAGTGTTCGTGTTTTTCCCCATAAACTTCAAATAAAAATACCAGGAGTGAAAACACAACAAAATTTTGTTCTTAGTGTTTTCTAGTCTGCTTGGAAAATGCTATTGTAGGCTTAATTCTCTCTTCTCTTCTGAATATTTTAAATAGGAAGTTTTCATCTGCACTGCTCGATAGAACATGTTATTGAACCAAAGCACATAAAAAGAAAAAAAAAAAAAAAAGTCAGGGCACTGGGGAAGATCAAGAGACACTAGGCTGGCAGACTTTGAAACATAATGAGGAGGATATAAAGTCCTAGGAGTGCAGTCCAAGCTATTTGACAATTCCTTCAGGTAAACAAGCATATTTGTTTTTGCCTAGATTACTAGAACATGATCCAGAAAGTTGATTCAAATATTCTGGGATAGACAAACCACAGTTGACACTGCTGTCAGCCAAACACAGGAGACTAATAAGAATTTCCCACCTCCCTATTTCAGAAACATTATACCACATGTGGAAACAATTCTTTTTCATATCCGAGCCAGCTTGACAGTCTAAAAAACTGCTGCTTTCTCTGATTTTAAGTTTTGGACAACCCTCTAGAACAAGCAAACTTGAATTTACTTGAAAAACAAGAATTACTCAAACAAGGTGAGGATACTTCTTTCATGTAACTTTAGAAGTTCTGATGTCTGTTGACAAAATTCATTTAGAAGTTGCTTTGATATTCTTAATTTCAATTTACTTTAATTTACAGAACCGTGAGGGGAAAGGGTAATGTGCTTAACTGATTTTATTTGATGGTAATTCAGCTCAAGAAAATCTTCCATCTTTCTTTAGTTATAGTCTTAAAAAAAAAATTAGGTTAAGAGGCATTAATATTCTCCCCTGCTAAACAGAAAACACTGGGAAAGCAAGAATTAGCCTTTCCTCAAATGCCTGATTTTCTTACTAGCATAGCAAATAATATTGACCATACAACTAGCCTCTCCTCTACACAAATACCAGGTTTATGAAGAAAGCCACTGTTTAGAAATCCTATTGACTAGGTTTGTAATCCTAGGGCTTCCGATTCCTTGTACATAATATAGATGTGAGGAAGGGTACAGTCCAGTTGCCTTCCTTTTAATTAGAGAAGGGTAGCTATTTTCGACTTTAAGTATTAGTAGCTTGTACGAGTCAGCATAGTGTGTTGAACAGTGGCTGTCAAAGGGATATACTTATGTCTTGAAAAGTTTAAATATGACTTTTGTAGATGTAGTTACAGATCTTGAGATCATCCTGGATTACTCTGGTGGACTCAAAACCCAAAAGCCAGTGTCCTTATACAGAGAGAGAAGACTCAGGAAGATGCCACATGAGGATAGAGGCAGACACTGGAATAAGGTAGCTGCAAGCCAAAGAACTCCTGAAATCATCAGAAGTGTGAGGACGCAAGGAAAGACCGTACTCTAGAATCTTCAGAGGAGGCAGAGTCCTTCCAACACCTTGATTTCAGACTTCTGGCCTCCAGAACTATAAGAGAATATGTTTCTGTTGTTCAATTTGTTTCAATGGCATCTGAGTCTAATCATGGGAAATGAGTCTAGTCATGGCCTGACAGGTATTGGAATTCTACTCAAAATGATTACAAGAGAATTTCATGAAAGTACTTTTGAGAGAGGCTTGGCAAGACTGAAGGACGCAAATGAGCACTTGGGGATAAGCAATATCAAGCAGGAAACTTTACCAGATTTAGACCTAAAGACACAAAAGGGAAGAAACCAACTTTATCTTTGCAGAGCCAGAGCCACTCAGGAAGAACTAACTACCCAGAGGTTGTTGTAAAGGTGCGTCAGCACCAGGGGTGTGCAAGGTCAGGCCTCAAGGGAGCCTGAGCAGAAACACAGAAAATACACTGCAATCTCTTCCTCCTCCTCCTCCTCTCGGCATTTGGTGTGTCCTCTCATTGTCCAAAATACAACCAAAAGCAGAGAGCAAGGAACCTGAGGGTAACACCCTGCAGGCCTCAGCTCTCTGGGGGACAGAGCAGGGCAGAGGATGGCTGGGGGAGTTACATAGAGAAAAACCAACAGAAGTGCCAAATAAAATTAAGTTTTTAAGAAGAAATTTATTGGGAAAAATAAAAGCATGAAATCTCTGGAGATTATTTCCAGGAACTATTTTAACTCTGACAGTCTATATACTCTGAAACACTGTATAGAAATATGCTTCTCTTTCCTAAATTTCGGTTTTCTCTGCTTTGAAAGAAATTGCCTTAGCAAAGTTTAATAAATCTTTAATAAATCTCTTCAATCAGGCCAATAGAAGGAAACTGGCATTTCCCCAACACTTCTAAGAACTATTGGTGGTTATTTATATAAATTCTCAAGTAGACTTTATAACAACTATATAATGTAATATGAATTATATAAAATTCAACTGAGACTCAGAGAAATTGAATGAAATTTCATGACTAATAAAAAACTAAGCTGAGGTCTAAGTCATTTCTTTCTAACACCAAAAGCTGCTCTTAACACTCTTCCCTGATGCTTTAATTGTATCTAATAAGCAAAAATTAAGGTATTATTTTCCCATCCCCTCTACTACCCTACCCTCAAACTAGAAAACTGCGTAAACTAAAATCCTGCTGAATAAAAACAGACATATATGATAATGCCTTCTGAATTTCTATTTTTATATCATTTGACAGCTTCAAGACCAATCCAAGCCATATGTGGAATAGGAAAATTAAAATATTATGACTACCACCAAATTATAATCTTTATCAATATGTTCAAATCATCCTCATATTTTCTTATTATTATTTGAAAAATGTATCTCTTTAACAATGCTGGAATAATAAGAACAAAGTTATCATCCCACTGCAAACAAAGAGCTGAAAAAAAAGTATAAGACAAATGTTTTCAGAGATTAGACAACAGGGAATTTATATGATTATGATCCTTTACATATAGGAAGCAAGTGAAAAAGTAAGGGCATTGCTCTGTCCTTCTGCCCAGAGGCACATTCCAGACTACAGTGTGAAGGGTGGAGTTCAAGCAGGCACACAGGTCTTGCTCTTTTAAGACAAGAGATTAGATGTCAAGGCAGTGGGAATTTGCTAGGCAAGAATACGGAGAGAAAGGAGTCACACTGAGAAAAATACAACAGTAAATTAAAGATTATTAATTTCTTAAAAGCTCCAAAAATCTCCACTAGGGTTTCCTTGAAGTTTTGCTGAAAATTACCTATGCTTAAAATCAAATTCCTTGGGTTGGGCAAAGACCAACTGGGGCGTTATTACCTGAATAATTTCCACACAGGACTCAGCTCACACAGGACGTGAAGAGAATTTAGCTCTGAGCAGCCAGAAAGAAACATTCTCTTTTAACACTTGTAATATTCAGGTGATACCCCAGACTAGTCATGCGATAGTAGTAAAGCTAACATCTCTAAAATAAAAACTCGTGTAGACTTCCTCTAATACAATTTACAATGAGCCTTGAATAGATCAAGGTAATCTGCAAGTAATTTAACTGTCAAAACAAAGCATAACTCTTTAAAGAGGAAGGCAACAAAATTTAAGCACCAAGCAGTATAATATTCATATAGTACAGAAAGCAATAAAAATTTCTAGATGTGTCAAGAAATAGGAAAATATGTCACACGTAGAAAAATAAGCCAATAGAAACAAAACCCAAAGTTATAGAGATGATAGAATTTGGAAATGACTTAAAATCAACTTGTATTAATAAATAGGCTCAGTGTGTCTAAACATTTAAGGAGAACAAAAACTCAGTAAGAAGTGAAGTAAAATATAAAAAAGAACTAAATATATGAAATGAAAATTCCACTTGATGAAATTAATGGAAGATTGTAGGAAAGTAGATCAATAAGTTGAAAGAATTTAAAGTGAACTATTACTGGGACTAGAAAAGACCATTTCATAATGATAAAGGGTCAATCCATCAAATAAAAATGTAACAATCCTAGGAGCATGTACCCAATAACAGAGCTTCAAAATATATAAAGCAATATGCTACAACTTCTTTTCAGTCAGTGTACTTTGGCAGGTCAGTAAAAAATTAAATATACAAGTAACATGCTGACATTCCATTTTTAAACATATACCAAGAGAAAAGAAGCATCATTCCATATAAAAGACTTATATACGAATGTTGTAACAAATTTACTTGCAGTAAATAAAAACTAAAACAAGCCAAATTTCTATTACAGATGCATGAATAAGCAAATTATGGTATATTTATACACATGGGTACTTCTAAGAAATAAAAAAGAAAAAAACAAATTACTGATTAGAAAAAAATCAGTAACAGAGCTGACTATTAAAAACTTTAAGATATACATAAGGAGTGAGACAGGCTTCACTAGTGGCTTAGCAGTAAAGAATCCACCTGAAAAGTAGGAGATGCAGGAGACACAGTTTCAACCCCTGGGTCAAGAAGATCTTCTGGAGGAGAGCGTGGCAACCCACTCCAGTATTCTTGCCTGGGGAATCCCATGGACAGCGGAGCCTGGCAAGCTACAGTTCATACATGACTGAAAAGAGTTTGCACGCACACATGAATGCAAGGAGTTAAACACAGAAGAGCATGTCTCTACTTATAAAAACTGGAAATTCAGATCACTTGTAAAGTGACAGAAATTCCAACAGTTCCATGGAGTCAGGATGCATGTGTGATGACTGACCGGGAAGGAACATGAAAAAACTTTCCGCTGAAAAGGGAATGTTCTACACTGTAATTGTTGACATAGTTATCAAGTGTGTCCATTTCTTGAATTTATCAACTGTACACTTATAATGAGTATATTATATAGTATATATTTCCACTACAATAAAGTTGATATAAAACATGATATGCATTTTTAAGTTTAATAAAAATTTTCAAATACATTTTCATGCACAGTACTGTTAATATTGTCTCCCAGGCGTCAAAAGATGCTAGAATAAAATTTGGTCTGTTTTCTCCAAGCATTCATAATATAGTAGGGCACATTGACAGGTGTATAATCACTTCAAACCAAAGGCAGTGGGTGTTTAGTGTCTGCATCCTTCTAAGAATTTTCGTGGTACTGTACCTCTCAAAATATTATCTTTATTTGTGATTTCTCACAAACTATAAAAAAATAGTTGATATATGATATAGGAATGTTTTGCTCAAATCTTTTCGCTTGGAGTAAATGCAACATTTGAAAAGTATAGGAAATAAATAACTTTGCAGAAGATATATAAAAGTTGAAAATTTCTGGGTCACCACATTCCATACTTGTGAATTCCCTCTACCTTGCTTGTGGTGCTGAAAAGTTGGGGTATTTTTCTAACTGCTTTTTGAAGACTTAATGAAATGCTTCATTTGCAAAATGTTTTAGCATCCATAGTGAACTCTGCCCCTCAGTCATATTCTCAGTTGTGTCTTTTGTTTTCTCAGATTACTGTGCAAACTGTTAATCATAAAATCTTACAGCTGAAGAACTAAAAAAATTGAAGTAACTTCTACTTTATATTGGAGAAGGCGATGGCACCCCACTCCAGTACTCTTGCCTGGAAAACCCCATGGATGGAGGAGCCTGACAGAATCGGACACGACTGAGCGACTTCACTTTCACTTTTCACTTTCATGCATTGGAGAAGGAAATGGCAACCCACTCCAGTGTTCTTGCCTGGAGAATCCCAGGGACGGGGGAGCCTGGTGGGCTGCCGTCTCTGGGGTCGCACAGAGTCAGACACGACTGAAGTGACTTAGCAGCAGCAGCTACTTTATATGGCAACTTTCTTTCTTCCATTCCGTCTCTCAGGCCTCTATTCCTTCATTCCTTTCTTTCTTCCTATCTTCCTTAAAAGGAAGATACTCTAAAGAAAGGTAATTATGTCTTTGTAGGCCCTCCTTCACCAAATAGTCCAGACCTTGCATGGAATCTCCCATATTATAACACTAACTTTTTCTCATCAGGAACAGCACCATGGCCAATTTATTTGTTCTGATTTATGCCTACATGAACTGCATGTGTCAATTTAAAAAAATAGTCACAATCTAGAAGTTGAGAGCTATGTTTTATTGGGTGAGAATTTTTTTAGGACTTTAAGCCTGATAGACAGCATCTCAAGTGACTGAGAGAATTATTCTGAGGAGGCAGCAGGGAAGGAGTTAGGCTATATAGAAGTTTGCAACAAGGGACAGGTGGTCTGAAAATCAAAAGATGTTAATTAAGTAAAACAGACTGAACATCAAAAGATGTTAATTAAGTAAAACAGACTGGTTCCAAATTGGAAAAGGAGTATGTCAAGGCTGTATACTGTCACCCTGCTTATTTAACTTATGTGCAGAGTACATCATTTGAAATGCCATAAATTAGGATTAGGGATGGATGAAGCACAAGCTGGAATCAAGATTCCTGGGAGAAATATCAATAACCTCAGATACACAGAAACACCACCCTTATGGCAGAAATTGAAGAAGAGCTAAAGAGCCTCTTGATAAAAGTAAAAGAGGACAGTGAAAAAAATGGCTTAAAGCACAACATCCAGAAAACTAAGATCATGGCATCCAGTCCCCATCACTTCATGGCAAATAGATGGGGAAACAATGGAAACAGTGACAGATTTTATTTGGGAAGGGGGTGGTGGTCTTCAAAATCACTGCAGATCATGACTGCAGCCATGAAATTAAAAGGCACTTTCTCCTTGGAAGAAAACCTATGACCAAACTAGACAGCGTATTAAAAAGCAGACCAACAAAGGTCTGTCTAGTCAAAGCTATGGTTTTTCCAGTAGTCATGTAATATGGATGTGAGAGTTGAACTATAAAGAAAGCTGAGCACCAAAGAATTGATGCTTTTGAACTGTGGTGTTGGAGAAGATTCTTGAGAGTCCCTTGGACTGCAAGGAGATCCAACCAGTCCATCCTAAAGGAAGTCAGTCCTGAATATTCATTGGAAAGACTGATGCTGAAGCTGAAACTCCAATACTTTTGCTAGCTGATGTGAAGAATAAACTCATTTAAAAGACCCTGATGCTGGGAAAGACTGAAGGCAGGAGCAGAAGGGGACAACAGAGGATGAGATGGTTGGATGGCATCACTGACTCAATGGACATGAGTTCAAGTAAACTCCAGGAGTTGGTGTTGGACAGGGAGGTCTGGCAATCTGCAGTTCCTGGGGTCACAAAGAGTCCGACGTGACTGAGTGACTGAACTGAACTGAACTGAGTACTTTGGTTGAATTTGAACCAAATCTCTTTTCTTGAGTCTTAGCACAGCTAATACAAACTAGCAGTTTCTTAAAGACTTTTCTAAACACAAGGGATAACAAAAGTTAAATAAACTCAGTGACTCTGAATGCTCTAAACCCCTTGGCTTACCAGTTACGGGATTCTCTTGTATTAGCTATCTGGTCTTCAAGAAAGAGTGTTATTCTTTTGTCTAGTTTTCAACTTTGTAAATTGAGCAGTAACTCACCTCTAGAATGACGTAAATATGCCTTGTCAGTCAAGAAGCAAGAAACTGGGTAAGAGATTGCTCCTACTCATCCAGCATTTTCAGTTCTGATTTCCAATCTGAGGGTTAAGCAGCTTTGTGAAATGGATACCTGGAATGATGTCTCCTTTAACATGGCTCTTATCTTCTAGATATAGATGTACACTTTTGTTTCCAGTATAGGACTTACAGTATACAATATCTCATTGAAGCTTTATGTTTATGTAAGAGACATTTTATCTAAGCCATGAAATGGTTATCCTTTCCTTACAAAGGTTTGCAAAGAATGGACACATCTATGTACAAAGAACTAATTTAGTAATATCTCCCGAAAGGAACTTGAGGGCTCCAATTCTATCATTTTTGCCTTCCCTTGAAAATCCCCTGAAAATAATTTCTTCCCATTTTTGAAGAAGGCAGGTTTTTATCTATTCTCTCTCTTACCTTTGTGCTTTCCAAAGAAAAGTTACAAGAATTTTAGATAACATCAGGTCAAGTGATAGACTTAAATTTTATGAAACCCAGGAAATAAAAAGAAGTGTCAAGCAGAATGTCATTTGAATCTACCTTCTGGCATTCTCTTATCACTGCTGTTGAAGTCATTGAGCCCTGACAAAGCACAAACACAATTCTGATGACTAAAGACGTAGGAAGGCAAGTGATGGGCTTTTTAGTGAGGTAGAATCTTTAAATCCCTGACAGCAAACCTCTAAATTCCTGACAGTAGCCCTCTTGTGATATTCTAAGCATTTCTTTGGGTTATCTGGTGTGCCACCAGTTTTACAGACGTGGAAATACAAAGAGGGGTGATAGGGAATGAAATTCACTGCTGGACAGAGGCTTTCTACAGAAACACTGGTAAAAAACAAACGAATATGGGACCAGGGGAGAATATAAGATAAAGATTTAAATCCTCCTTTAAATTTCATTAGAATGTTTCATAATTGTACTCTCCAGTCTGAATATGATATTAAAGGATTACTTTTTAAAGATGTAATCATAACTCTCATACAAATATAAAATAATCATATGAAGCATTTTATTGAATTCATTTATTAATGAGGGAACTAGCCAGCTCTTAGAATAGGTTCAAAGGAGTATTCAAAGTACCACCCATAATAGGCAGATAAGGAATGCTGAAATGAATTTACAAATAGCAGTCAATTGGCAATTTACAAAAAGAAGTAAAATTTCATTCTACCAAATGCAATTAATTGCATTTCTATGGACAAGAATCATTAGAAATTTTCTAACAAAGTGAATGACTTTTCAATGAATTTAAGAAGAGCTAATTATCACTGCAGATGGTAACTGCAGCCATGAAATTAAAAGACGCTTACTCCTTGGAAGGACAGTTATGACCAACCTAGATAGCATATTCAAAAGCAGAGACATTACTTTGCCAACTAAGGTCTGTCTAGTCAAGGCTATAGTTTTTCCAGTGGTCATGTATGGATGTGAGAGTTGGACTGTGAAGAAAGCTGAGCCCCAAAGAATTGATGCTTTTGAACTGTGGTGTTGGAGAAGACTCTTGAGAGTGCCTTGGACTGCAAGGAGATCCAACCAGTCCATTCTAAAGGAGATCAGCCCTGGGATTTCCTTGGAAAAATGCTGCTAAAGCTGAAACTCCAGTACTTTGGCCACCTCATGCGAAGAGTTGACTCATTGGAAAAAACCGATGCTGGGAGGGATTGGGGGCAGGAGGAGAAGCGGACAACAGAGGATGAGATGGCTGGATGGAATCACTGACTCGATGGACATGAGTCTAAGTGAACTCCAGGAGTTGGTGATGGACAGGAAAGCCTGGCATGCTGCAATTCATGGGGTCGCAAAGAGTCAGACACAACTCAGTGACTGAACTGAATTAAACAAAATGGTTAATCTTTTGATTTACCTATCTGGTAGTTGAAAAAGATAATGTAGAGGCTTTCATGTGTGCTCAGTCACTCTTGTCTGACTCTTAGCAACCCCACAGACCACAGCACAGCAGGTTCCTCTGTCCATGGGATTTTCCCAGCAAAAATACTGGAGTGAGTTGTCATTTCCTCTTCCAGGGGATCTTCCAGACCCAGGGATCCATCCATGGCAATTCCATGGCTCCAGAGATTCCTGCATTGGCAGGCATGTTGTTTACTGCTGAGCCACCTGAAACTCACATAATGTAGAAACAGTGTTAAGTAAATTTTAATGTTTTATAATTGTAATTCATTTCTTTTAGTGCAACACATGTGTTACTTCTTTATTATCAGCAAAGCCCTCACTCAAGAAGAACAATTACCGTCACATTTTTGCCACTTCTTAAATCACTGCCATATCTGAAAACACAACTTCTTCTACTCTCACAAAGAATATTAAAAAGTAGGGCATTTGGAATATATCTTCAAGATTAAGCTACTTTAAAGTCATTAAAATGCTATAGAAATTCTCCTCCAAACATGTATCACTCAATGAGAAAAACATCTAAAAAGGACAGAAAATGAATGGGTAAGGTCAGAGGGATACAACTAGGAAAATGAGGAAAGGCCAAAGGATCTTTGGCAGACCCAAGGCTTTTGCTGATAAATTAATGAGGTCTCAAGCCTCTAAAACGTTTAGACCCCAAAAAGAAATTAATTTTTTAAAGCCCTTCTGCTCTAGATAACAACTTGAAAATATCACTTTAATACTTTTTGCATTGCATGTTTTTATCATATGTAATTGATGTTGTATTTGATGCAGGGTGACGCTTCAAGTGATTAAGGGCTGATGGGGGCATTAACAATGCGAGACCTAATTCACATTTACACGAGTGATGTTATAATGGGGATTTTATTATATTAATTATGACTACTGGGGGCAAAAAAAAAGGCAGATGAAATACAAGAAACTTCATTCTTTGATAATACAGCTATTATCAAATTTATTGACACAGGTGGTTATTTGCGCAAAGGGAAACACACAGTTCTTATGACTGTTAATCATTACAAGCTTGATGTGCTTGATAATAATTACTAAATTAATCTACCTATTATTGCTGAGTTTTAGAGGTTTCTTTTGCTTTTTATCTCTGTGGCATGAAATACAAATTAAATCTTTATATAGCTAAACCATCATCATTTGAGTTGGTTGACATGCAAGTCAAGTTGATTTGCTCCACATTCCTGTACCTGTCAACCTCCCAACCCAGTCTAATAGAAAGCCCAGTTCACAGCTAATATTTTGTTGCTGTCTTACAGTGTTTGGATGGTGTATAGTTTTAATATTGCAAATTGCTATAGGAGCAAAAATTACTAGACCCCGCCACTCTGGAGGAGGTACCCTAAAATAGCTATTGCTGTTGTGAACCCAGAAGTCCTCACTGAGGGTAATTAGAGAGATTCAGTATCATTTTAAACTATTTTGTCTTTCATGGGCAAAATAATTTCTTTGTGTTTGTGCGGAAAGCTTTTTTTACAGACATGAACATCTGAGGCTGTCACATAAAATATCATTTGGAAGAAGAAGCTTTCCAACAGCCCCACCAACCAGTCAAGTGCAGGGAAGAGAGCTCATCTGGCAGTCAAGACTTCAGGGGGCAAGGGAGTCAATACTTGTGGATAATTATGGATTGCATTGTTCCTTAAAAGCAGTAGAAACTAGGAAATGGTGTAATTTTCCGTGCCTGTTTGTTACTTCAGCAATATACTGCTTGTAATAAGATTTCACACTTTAATTCATCTGAAAACCTTGTAGTGTTTTATAAGCACTAATTACTGAGAATCTCACCATGCTTAACTAAGACAAGCAAAGGCTTCTGCACAGATCCCATTTTTTAAAGTTGGTAAATAGGAAGAAAAAAATAGCCGTTCTGAAGAGCACTGAGGGAGAATTAGGAGAAAAAACAGCTTGCTGACATCACAGGCTTTTCTTTTTTTTTGAAGTGTTGCTTTGTGCCTTTGTTTATTTTTATTATTATTTTTTTAATTTAAATTGCTACCCTAAAAGAATTTGAAATACATCCTAGGAATAATATATTCTGTCTTTCTAATCATTATGCAAAAATTTTATTCAGTGCTTCTATGTGATAGGCACTGAGCAAGGCAATGCAGACAGTGTCCCATAATTGCCATAAGTGCTGTGCTGAAAGTACATATATAAAAGCCCAGGCGAGCAGAAAGCGGAGTGCCTTAATCTACTCAGAAAAGTTGGAATTGTGGTTGGAGGCACTAGGGCAGGAGCGGGGGATGGGTTTTCAAGCAAAGCAAAAGCAAACAAAAAACCCACTTCATTTGCAAAGGCATGGAGACATTTCTAGAGCAGCAAATATCTCCATGTGATTTTAGTTTATCTGGGCAAGAAACCAATAGAGTTGGGTTTCAGTATGTATGGGGAAGAGTGAGTAGGGTTGAAGAGAGGACTGTAGGTCACAATAAAAAGACATTATTCAGAAAGTAAACCCCCATTCTTTTAAGAAAAACCTGAATTTAGATCACTTGGTACTTTAAAATTATATCAGACATGTGCTTTCACAAAACTTGTACTTAATAGTAATTCCCCAAATCTAATTAATTAATATAGCAGCTGCTTAGCTTTTTAGTTTTTTCTAATCTTATTAGAAAAAGATGAATTGGACCCTTTTATTCCAAGATTCCTTATTGCAAAGGGATTAGAAGCAGGTTTGCATTGTAAATTGGGTTTCCTTGCTTTATTGACTGTAAATAGTTCTAGCTTTAATATAGATATAATATAATATCTGTCATTTTTCATTGGTAGCTTTGTACAAGTTGGGCTTTTAAATACAAGTACTCTTTTTACACTTCCACTAAAGTTGAAAACATAAGCATGAAAAATGTATTTATCTGTTTCCTTCCCCTTAGACTCAAAATCAGTTTAAACTTAAAAATTTTCGAAAGCCGTTGACAAAATGGATGAAAAAGTGTTTTGCAAACCAAAATAGCATCACTGTCACTGTTAATTTGCTTTAAATTGCCATAGAAAGAAGATTCTCATTTCATGCTAGCATTTCTCATTGGCTTAAAACCAACCCGTGAATATTATATTTTATGAGCTCAGATGTGAAGTGTATGGGCAAATATTAATCTTGCAAACTACTACTACACTTACTGTCAGAACCACATACCTAGTGGACTAAAGCAATAAAATAATGTATGGCTCAGTTAAAATACGGAATTTTCAGTTTGAAAAATGATGTCACTAGTCCCATTTGAAATGATCCTAGACTCTGCGATGGACTTCATTGTTTCTTGTGAGGTCAGAGACATCCTGGATAAAATAAAAACTAGTACTATGTGAAATTTTCACATTTGGTTTCTCTTATATTTCTTAGAAAGTGTGAAATCTGTTTGAAAGCATTAGAAAGATTCTATAGAGAGGATTCATATGACAGCTTGGGATGCAGATCATTCTTTTATCTATTCCAGCAAACATTTATTGATCTACTGGTATTAATCAAAGGAAGTATTGTGTTATGTACTAAAAATAATTCAAAGACTCTTTATACCTTGCCATATATTTGGAAGAAACAAATGTTATTAAGTAAGAACAATTCAGTGTGGTCAGAGATACAAAATGTTTTTAGAGACTGAAGAGGAGATTTCTGACTGCCTATGAGGGTCATACAAAGAGTTGACTCATTGGAAAAGACTCTGATGCTGGGAGGGATTGGGGGCAGGAGGAAAAGGGGACGACAGAGGATGAGATGGCTGGATGGCATCACCGACTCCATGGACGTGAGTTTGAGTGAACTCCAGGAGTTGGTGATGGACTGGGAGGCCTGGCGTGCTGCGACTCATGGGGTCGCAAAGAATCGGACACAGTTGAGTAACTGAACTGAACTGGACTGATGAGGGTTAAGGAAAGCTTTGCATTTATATTAAATTGAATAATTGTATGCAATCAAACTTTACTATGATAAAATAATATATCTATACTTTGAATTCCTCATGATGTACTCACTACTCCTGATTGTTGAACTTGACCATATTTATTTCAGGCAAGGAAAAGTTAGCGAAAATAAGACTAGCAGAAGTGTAAAACTTGCTCACTGATTTGGGCTTACCATTGCATTCCAAAAGAATATACCCTGGAGAGCTGCTGTCACTTCAGCAGGGGTTTCAGAGCAAACTGGCAGTCCAGAAACAAGCCCAGCTGGCAAACAGCCTGAAGCAGAGATGCTGAACTAAGTCCAGTTTGGATCACTTGAAAATAGATCTCTGAACATGAGAACAAATACCTGTTGGAAACAACAGAGTTGTGTGTGTGTGTGTGTGTAGCAAATCTACTTAATAAATATTTAATCTGAACTTTAAAAGATGAATAAGAATTTTCAAGGAGGATGAAAAGGAAAGATGTTCCAGCTAGATGGAAGAGAATGTGGGAAAATGAATGGAAGCAAGAAATGGCAAGATAAGATTTAGAAACTATGAGTAATTGTTGCTTTTGTTTAGTCACTAAGTGACGTCCGACTCTTTTGTGACCCCATGGACTGTAGCCTGCCAGGCATTGCCAGTTTGCAGGTTATGCCAAGTGATTGGCTCAAAATTAAACTGAAAAGATTGGTTGAGACCACACTGATGAATAGTTTGGAATGTATTCCCTAATGAATAGATATTTTTAAGGAATAATGAATAGACACTGAATAATGAATGCTATCTTTGAATAGATATTTTTAAGGAATATAATGTTGCAATTACTCCCTGGGATAACCTGTTAGGCATGAAAGTCAAAGAGCCCACTTGTGAATTTAGCTGAAGTATAGGCCGAAGGTTGAGTATTGAACTGATTTACCCTTTATATCATCACACGTTGAAATGGTTTTCTTGGTGCATTATTTGCTGTTGGGTCCAAACAATGTTTTTACAGCAAGAACTAGAGTGATTTTTATTCTTTAATTTGGCAACCAAGATTCAAGGTCATAGGGAAAGGGAGGAAGCCTTTCTTTCATCTGACATCTCTCTGATGTTTTCAGGTCCCATCTGTGCAAGGAATAATCATGAAGGGCTGTTTGTCTTTTTTCTTTATTAAGTTTTTAAAGGCAGGATTTTAATTTAGTTATTTTTTAATTGGTGGAAAATTGCTTTACAATTTTGTGTTGGTTTTTACCCTACAACAGCGTGAATCAGTCATAATTATGTGTATATATCCCTTCCCTCCCTGCCCCGCATCCCACTCTAGATCATCACAGAGCACCAGACTGGACTCACTGGGTTATTTAACAACCTCCCACTAACGGTTTCACACATGACAGTGTATATATGTCAACGCAATTTTCTCAGTTTGCCCACCCTCGCCTTCCCTCACTGTGTCCACAAGTCCATTCCCTACTAGGTTCATCAGTATCATTTTTCTAGATTCCATATATATATAAAATACATATTAATGTATGATACTTGTTTTTTCTCTTTTGAACTTACTTCAGTCTGTATAAGAGGCTCTAAGTTCATCCATCTCCTACAACTGACTCAAATGCATTCCTTTTTATGGCTGAGTAATATTCCATTGTATAAACGCACCATTCATCTGTCAATGGACATCTAGGTTGCTTCCACGTCCTAGCTATTGTTAATGTGGCTACAATGAACATTGCGGTACATGTGTGTTTTAGAAACGTGGTTTTCTCAGGGTATATGCCCAGTAGTGTGATTGGTGAGTCAAATGGTAGATTTATTCCTAGTTTTCTAAGGAATCTCTATACTGGTTTCCATAATGGCTGTATCAGTTACATACCTATCAACAGTGCAGGAGGGTTCCCTTCTCACCACATCCTTTCCAGGATTTATTGTTGTAGATTTTTTTTTTTTTTGATGGCTATTCTGATTGGTGTGAGGCGATATCTCACTGTAGTTTTACTTTGCATTTCTCTATTAGTGAGTGGTGTTCAGCATCTTTGCACGTGTTTATTGGGCATCTGTATGTCTTCTTTGGAGAAGTGTCTGTTTAGATCTTTTGTCCACTTCTTGATTGGGTTGATTATTTTTCTGATATTGAGCTGCATGAACTGTTTATACATTTTGGAGATTAACATTTTGTCAGTTACCTTGTTTGAAACTAATTTCTCCCATTCTTAGAGTTGTATTTTCATATTGTTTATTATTCCCTTTGCTGTGCAAAAGATTTTAAGTTTTATTAAGTCTAATTTGTTTTTTCCTTTTTCTCTTTCCATTAATCTAACAGGTAAGTTAAAGAGAATCTTGCTTCAATTTATGTGAAAGAATGTCCTGCCTATGTTTTTCTCTAAGAGCTTTATAGTTCTGGTTGTATTTAGGTCTTTAATCCATTTTGAATTTATTTTTGTGTTTGGTGTTAGGAAGTGTTCTAATTTCATTCTTTTATATGAAGCAGTCAAATTTTCCCAGTACCAATTATTATTGAAGAGGCTATCTTTTCTCCATTGTATATGCTTGCCTCCTCTGTCAAAGATAAGGTGCCTATAGGTATGTGGGATGATCTCTGGGCTTTCTGTCTTGTTCCATTGGTCTATATTTTTGTTTTTGTGCCAGTACCATACTGTCTTGATGACTGTAGCTTTGCAATAGAATTTGAAGTCAGGGAAATTGATTCCTCCAGCTCTATTTTTCCTTCTCAACACTGCTTTGATTGTTCAGAGTCTTCTGTGTTTCCACACAAATTGTGAAATTATTAAAACACAAATTGAACACAAAGTAGAACACAAACTGTTCTACTTCTGTGAAAAATGTCAGTGGCAATTTGATAGGGATTGTATTGAATCTATAGATTGCTTTGGACAGTATGATCATTTTCACAATATTGATTATTCTAATCCAAGAACATGGTATATCTCTCCATCTGTTTTTCCCATTTTGATTGCTTTCATCAGTGTCATATTTTTCTGCATATAAGTCTTTCATCCCTTTAGGTAGGTTTATTCCTAGACATTTTACTCATTGTTGTTGTAGTGATGAATGGGATTACTTCCCTAATTTCTTTTCTGATTTTTCATTTTTTGTGTATAGAAATGCAAGGGATTTATGTGTATTAATTTTATATCTTGTGGCTTTACTAAATTCATTAACTATTTCTAGTAGTTTTTTAGTGGTGTTTATAGGGTTTTCTATTATAATATCATGTCATCTGCAAACAGTGAGCTTTACTTCTTTTTGCATCTGGATTCCTGTTATTTCTTTTTCTTCTCTGATTACTGTGACTAGGACTTCCAAAACTATGTTGAATAATACCAGTGAGAGTAGGCACCCTTGTCTTATTCCTAATCCTTTCAGTTTTTCATTCTTGGGAATAATGCTTGCTGTGGGTTTGGGTCAAAAATGGCCTTTATTATGTTGAGGTAGATTCCTTCTCTGCTGATTTTCTGGAGATGATCATATGGCTTTTATCTTTCAATTTGTCAATATGGTGTAGCACACTGGTTGATTTGCATATATTGAAGAATCCTTGCATCCCTGGGATAAACCCCATTTGATGATGGTGGATGATTCTTTTGATGTGTTGTTGGATTCTGCTTGACTGAACTTTGTTGAGGATTTTTGCTTCTATGTGCATCAATGATGCTGGCCTGTAAATTTCCTTTTATGGTACCTTTGGTTTTATTATCAGGGTGATGGCAGCCATGTAGAATGAATTTGGGGGTTTTCCTTCATCTGAAATTTTTTGGAACAGTTTGAGCAGATTAAGTATTAGCTCTTCTCTAAATGTCTGATAGAATTCACCTGGGAAGTCATTTGTCCCTAGGCTTTTGTTTTTTAGAAGATTTTGGGTCACAGTTTCAATTTCAGTGCTTGTTGCTGGTCTGTTTATATTTTGTACTTCTTCTTGGTTCAGTCTTAGAAGGCCGCACTTTTCTAAGAATTTTTCCATTTCTTCCAGGTTGTCCATTTTATTGGCATGTATTTACTCAGAGTAGTCTCTTATAATCCTTTGTATTTCTGCATTGTCTGTTTTAACTTGTCTTTTTTCATTTCTATTTTATTGATTAGAGTCTTTTGACTCTATTGATTTTATTGGTTTGAGTCTTCTCCTACTTTTTTTTATTGATTTTGGCTAATGGCTTTCCAATTTTGTGTATCTTCTCAAAGAATCAGGTTTTAGTTTTATTGCTCTTTGCTCTTCTTTTTTTCATTTTTCTTTTCTTTTTTTCATTTATTTCTCCTCTGTTCTTAATGATTTCTCTTCTTCCAACTTTGGGGTTTTCTTGTTCTTTTTCTAGTTGCTTTAGCCATATGCTTTGGTTCTTTAACATTTTTCTTGTACTTTGTGACAAGCTTGAATTGCTATAAACTTTCCTCTTAGCACTGCTTTTACTGCATCTCATAGATTTTAAGTTGTGTTTTCATTTGCATTTGTTTCTAGGTATTTTTTTCATTTCCTCTTTGATTTCTTCAGTGACTTCTTGGTTATTTAGAAACATATTGTTTAGTCTCCATATGTTTGTGTTCTCTACAGGTTTTCCCCCGCCACCCCCCGTAACTATATCTAATCTTATAAGCATTGTGGTCAGAAAAAAAGCTTGATACAGTTTCAATTTTCTTAAATTTACCAAGGCCTTATTTGTGACCAAGATCTAATCTACCTTGGAGAATATTCTATGTGCACTTCAGAAAAAAGTATATTCTGCTGTTTTTGGATGAATTATCCTAGAGACATCAATTAGGACTATTTCATCCAATGTTGGAGAAGGCAATGGCAACCCACTCCAGTACTCTTGCCTGGAAAAATCCCATAGATAGAGGAGCCTGGTAGGCTGCAGTCCATGGGGTCGTGAAGAGTCAGACAAGACTGAGCGACTTCACTTTCACTTTTCAATTTCATGCATTGGAGAAGGAAATGGCAACCCACTCCAGTGTTCTTGCCTGGAGAATCCCAGGGACGGGGGAGCCTGGTGGGCTGCCGTCTATGAGGTCGCACAGAGTCAGACACGACTGAAGCGACTTAGCAGCAGCAGCAGCATCCAATGTATCACTTAAGGTTTGTGTTTCCTTATTCTGTTTGGATGATCTGTCCATTGGTGTGAGTGGAGTGTTAAAATCTGCCACTACTATTGTGTTTCTATCGATTCCCCCATTTATAGTTGTTCACATTTGTTGTACACATTGAAGTGCTCCTATGTTAGGTGCTCCTACATATATTTATAATTGTTATATCCTCTTCTTTGATTGATCCCTTGACCATTATGTAGTGTCCTTCCTTTTAACTTTTAATGGTCTTCATTTTAGTCTATTTTATCTGATATGAGTATTGCTACTCCTGCTTTCTTTTGATTTCCATTTTCATAAGATTTTTCAGCACCTCACCTTCATTCTGTATGTGTCCCTAGGTCTGAAGTGGTTCTCTTGTAGACAGCATATATAGGGGTCTTGGTTTTTGTATCCATTCAGCTAGTCTGTGTCTTTTGGTCAGAGCATTTAGTCCATTTACATTTAAGGTAATTATTGATATATATGATCCTATTACCATATACTTTACTGATTTGGATTTGTTATTGTATGTCTTTCCTTTTTCTTGTGTTTCCTGTCCAGAGAATTTCCTTTAGTATTTGTTATAGAGCTGGTTTGGTGGTCGTTATTTCTCTTAACTTCTGCTTATCTATAAAAACTTTTGGTTTCTCTGTCAAATCTGAATGAGATCCTTGCTGGATAGAGTAATCTTGGTTGTAGTTGTGGTTTTTTGTTTTTCCCCTTTCATCACTTTAAAGTATATTCTGCAACACCCTTCTGGCCTGCAGAGTTTCTGTTCAAAGATCAGCTGTTATCCTTATGCAGATCCTTTTGCATGTTATTTGTTGCTTTTCCCTTGCTGCTTTTAGTATTTGTTCTCTGTGTTTATTTTTCACTAGTTTGATTAATTTGTGTCTTGGTGTGTTTCTCTTTGGGTTTATCCTGTATGGGGCTCTTAGGGCTTCCTGGACTTGAGTGACTATTTTCTTTCTCATGTTAGAGATTTTTTTTTATTATTATTATTATTATCTCCTCAAATATTTCTCACGTCCTTTGCTTTTCTCTTCTTCTGGAACCCCTATAATTCAGATGATGGTGCACTTAATGTTGTCCCAGAGATTTCTGGGACTATCCTCATTTATTTTCACTCTTTTTTCTTTATTCTGTTCTGCCTCAGTTATTTTTACCATTCTATCTTTCATCTCACTTACCCATTTTTTGCTTCACTTATTCGCTAATTGGTTCCCTCTAGTGTATTTTTATTTCAGTTATGTTGTTCATTGTTGCTTGTTTGTTCTTTATTTATTTTAGATCCTTTTTAAATGTTTCTTGTATCTTCTCAAGTCATGCCTCCATTTTATTTATTTATACCTCCATTTTATTTCCAAGGTTTTGGATCATCTTTACTATCATTGCTGCTGCTGCTTCTGCTTCTAAGTCATTTCAGCCATGTCCGACTCTGTGCAACCCCATAGATGACAGCCCACCAGACTCCCCCATCCCTGGGATTCTCCAGGCAAGAACCCTGGAGTGGGTTGCCATTTCCTTCTCCAGTGCATGAAAATGAAAAGTGAAAGTGAACACTCAGTCACATCTGACTCCTAGCAACCCCATGGACTGCAGCCTATCAAGCTCCTACGCCCATGGGACTTTCCAAGCAAGAGTACTGGAATGGGTTGCTATTACCTTCTCTTTACTATCATTAGTCTGAATGATTTTTCAGGTAGACTGCCTATTTCCTCTTCATTTGTTTGGTCCAGTTATAGTGGGTTTTACCATGCTCTTTCGTCTGTGGCATGTTTCCTTGCCTTTTCATTTTGTTTAATTTACTGTGTTTAGGGTTTCCTTTCCACAAGCTGCATAGTTGCAATTCTTCTTACTTGTGGAGTTTACCCCTAGTGTGTGAGGTTGGACCAGCGCCTTGCGAAGGTTTCTTGGTGAGGAGAACTGTTTTCTGTGTTCTGGTGCCTGGACCTGAATCTTGTCTCTTTAAATTAGGGAAGTGCCACACTCAGTGTTGTGTTATATGGTTTCTGTGGGCTTGGTATGACTTTGGGCAGCCTGTCTGCTAATGGGTAAGGTTGTATTCCTGTTTAGTTTGGCATGGGTCATCTGGCACTATACCCTGCTGGCCTTGGGGTGAGTCCAGATCTTAGTGTTGAGATGGAGGCCTTTGGGAGAGCTCTTGCCAGTTAGTATTCCATGTGGTTGGGAGTTCTCTGGTGGTCCAATGTCCTGTACTCTTGTCAGTTTGGAGGGGCTGGCCTGACCCCTTGCTCGAGCACCAAGACTTCACAAACCACACAGCACAGAAGGGAAAAGTAAAGGAATAATAAAGGGGGGGGGGAAATCAAACTAAACTACAAACAAAAAAGGACAGACAAAATCCCAAGACAAATGGTAAAAGTAATATTAATCAGACAGGAAGACACAAAGAAATTCACATTCACCAAAAGAAAGAAAAGAATAAAAAGAGGAAACAAAAAAAGGAAGAGAGCAATCAGACCAATAAACAAACTCATAAATAAAAACCAATGCTAAAGCCTAGAGTAGGAAAAATACAAAACCAAAAATATGGAAAATTGCAATCTAATGAAAAAGTGTAGAAATAGGAAAAATACAATAAAAAAGAATTTATTTAAAAATAAAACACTAAAAAAGAAAAAATAAGTAAAAATAAAAAGGATTATTTAAAAAGGAACAATAGAACAAAACAAAATGAAAAAATAAAACAAACATATACATTATGTGTGTGTGCATATATGTATATATATATATGTAAGTAAATAAGTGTTAGTCGCTCAGTCATGCCCGACTCTTTGTGACCCCATGGACTGCAGCCCACCAGGCTCCTGTGTCCATGAGATTTTCCAGGCAAGAGTACTGGAGTGGATTGCCATTTCCTTCTCCAGGGGATCTTCCCGACCCAGGGATTGAATCCAGGTCTCCTGCATTGCAGGCAAATTCTTTACTGACTGAGCTAGGAAAAGAAAGGAAAGGAAAAGAAAGGAAAGGAAAAGCTATATATATATATATATAGAGAGAGAGAGAGAGAGAGAGAGAGAGAGAGACAGTAAGAATATCATCCTGTGATTCAGTTGTCCTCATCATATAGTGTGTTCCAGTCAATCTGTCTACTCAGAAAGTCCCCCAGCGTTTCTAGGAAGGTCTCTGAGCCTGCTGTGGGCACTGAGGAGTCAATTCCTACTCAGACCTGGCCTTACACCAGCTTCATCTTGCTTCCAAAGCTCACAATTGCCCCCTAAGTGCACAGTCTCGGGCTAACCGTGGGGACTTAATCCACTGCACCTGCTGCTGCAGGGGTGAACTCCTTCCCTCTTCCTTAGTCACACAGCCGCTGGCGCTCCTCTTTGCTTTTGGCCCTGCCTCTACCGGTAGGTCACCCTCTGACTTCTGTTTCCCACCCAGGCAAGAGTGGGCAAAGGCCAAGGCTTATTAAGGCTCACTTGCTAAGTCTGGTGGGGAGAGGCAGGGGTATGACAGCCAGAGTTTGGATGTGCAGGGAGTGCTTGCAGTGGTAGAGGCCTGTTGGTTGTTGCTAGTCTGAGGTGGGTTGTGCACTCTCCCAGAGGAATTAATCCCATGTTCTGGGTCCCTAGGAAATGCCAAGCTGCATAGGCTCCTAGGAAGTTGTGAGCAGTGACCCGCACCTGCTCACAACTGGGCATCTACTGCAGCATGGCAGCCTGTCAGTGGCAGGTCCACAGATGTGCCTATCTCTGGAGTTGCCAACCCCAGCCAGTCCTACCCAACTATGGCACTTACAAAGTCAGGGTCCTGTAGTCTGGGAGTACACAGAGTTAGAGGATCTGAGAGTTAGAAGGTCCTTGGGACAATGATCTCTTTCTATTTGACTTTTATCAGCATTTGTACTGGGATTGACTTTAATTTAGTGCATTCAGTTTTTCCCCCAAACCTCTGCCTTCCCTGCAAACACAGCAAAACTCATTCAAATCTTCACCAACCACAGGAAACACAGCATCTAAGGTACCCCTCTGAAGTCTCTTAAAGAGGCAGGTGATGTGGCTACTGTCGCAGTGAATATGCTGGAGATTTATGGAAACTATGATTGTGTTGCAGGGAGCTTGCTCACACAGACATAAATCTGTGTAAAAGAGTCAGTCAAGCCATATAAAGAAGCCATGAGGAAAACCACAACTGTCAAGGCCTGTACTTATTAGCATTATGAAATTAAGGAATGTTATAAATCTTTATTTACATATAGATATACCCATCTTGTTCTAAGCCATCTTCATATTTAACAGTATTTCTCTATCACCAATCAGTAGAGCAGGTCATAGTTAGAGGGAAATAAATCAGTGATTAACACAAAAATATTATGATTTCTTACATTTATGTAGTGCGCTCTAGTTTACAAAGTGCTTTCAAGATCACTGTCTAACTTTTAAAGTCATTATAATCTTGTGAGTCAGCAGTGCATATATTTTCTAACTTCTGTGGATCTGATAACCCAGCCTTAGAAAGTTTAAGAAAAATTTTGTTTACGGTTTCAAAGTATGTTAATAACTTATTGTTCAGCATGGGTCTTTTGACTCCGTGGCCAAGACGCTTGACACTAATTGAAGGAATCTCAAAATAATCACACTTATGCTGTATGAGCTCTCAGAATTAGACTTGTATCCAGCCGTGGTGTAGGTAATGCTGTAAACTGAAGGTATGTGTCTCCAAAATTCACATTGTTGTTATTCAATTGCTCAGTGGTATCTGACTTTTTGCAAACCCATGGACTGCAGCACACCAGGCTTCCCTGTCCTTTACCATCTTCTGGAGCTTGCTCAAACTCATGTCCATCGTGCCAGTGATGCCATCCAAACATCTCATCTTCTGTCATCCCCTTCTCCTCCTGCCTTCAGTCTTTCCCAGAATCAGGGTGTTTTCTAATGAGTTGGCTATTCGGATCAGATGGCCAAAGTATTGGAGCTTCAGCATCAGTCCTTCTAAAGCATATTCAGGGTTGATTTCTTTTACGATTGACTGGTTTGACTTCCTTGCAGTCCAAGGTTCTCTCAAGAGTCTTCTCCAACACCACAGCTCAAAAGTATCAATTCTTCAGTGCTCAGTTTTCTTTATGGTCCAACTCACATCCATACATGACTACTGAAAATCATAGATTTAATGATTTTTGAGGCTGTATGGACCTTCTGTGTTTGAGCCTATATAGACCTTTGTTGGGAAAGTAATGTCTCTGCTTTTTAATATGCTGTCTAGGTTGATCATAACTTTTCTTCCAAGGAGCAAGCGTCTTTTAATTTCATGGCTGCAGTCATTGATTTTGGAGCCCAAGAAAATAAAGGCTGTCACTGTTTCCACTGTTTCCCCACTTATTTGCCATGAAGTAATGGGACTGGATCCAGTCCATGGTGACTGGACTAAAATAATCATCTAGTTTGTTCTATTTCCTACTCAATACTACTGCTATATGAGCAGTCTAATGAAATGAGCTTCTGTGAGATGAAAGCAGGTGATCAACCAGTAAAATCATAATATCTTTTACATTTATGTAATGCCTCAGAATTTCAAGCTTCCCTGGTGGCTCAGATGGTAAAGAATCTGCCTGCAATGTAGGAAACCAGGGTTCAATCCCTGGGTTGGGAAGATCCTCTGGAGAAAAGAATGACAACCCACTCCAGTATTCTTGCCTGGAGAATCCCTTGGACAGAGAAAACTTGTGTGCTACAGTCCATGAGGTTGCAAAGAGTCGGACACAACTGAGCGACTAACACTTTTTCAGAATTTGAAAAATGCTTTTATAACTAAAATGGAAATTACTGATTTTAACTCTGTTACGTATTTCCTCAGGGGAAGCATTTGCATCAAAATAGGACTCCACTACTCTTGCCTGGAAAATCCCATGGACAGAAGAGCCTGGTGGGCTGCAGTCCATGGGGTCGCTAAGACTTGGACACGACTGAGCGACTTCACTTTCACTTTTCACTTTCATGCATTGGAGAAGGAAATGGCAACCCACTCCAGTGTTCTTGCTTGGAGAATCCCAGGGACAGGGGAGCCTGGTGGGCTGCCGTCTATGGGGTCGCACAGAGTGGGACACGACTGAAGCGACTTAGCAGCAGCAGCAGTAGCAGCAGCAGCAGAAGAATTTATATAAATTCTTATACACCACTTAATAAATTCTAATTTCATGATTATTCAATTGAGGAAACATATGCCCCCAGTAGTGAAAGATTTACAAGAATAACTCACTCAATTAATTACCTGAGACTCAAAATCTTGTTTTCCTAACTCCCAGGTCAGACATCACACAATTATGATGCTATATATCGTGCTGAGGAATGACAGCTTTATCTTATTCCCAACTCCAAACACCCAACCACAGTTGAAACATGTAAACCACGCACACAATACTTTAGGATTATTGTCCATATACAAGTGTCAACTTGTATTACCCTGTTCTTTGCATATACCTTAATCAACATTGTTCTGGCCAGCAACATTTTTGTAAATATCCAAAAGCTTAGTTTTCATGGCCTGATTTTCTGATGATTGATTTCACTTATCTATCACCTCCAGCAGCTATTCTCTTTTGTCTGTTCTGTAGCAACCCAAAGGAACACTCAACCTTTTTTCTTTAATTTAATTTATTTTAATTCCAAAAATAAGTAATGCACTTATGAGTAGCAAAGTTTACTGAAGGCTTTGTGTGATTGGAAGGCCTTATATCACAGAAAAACATAATGTAAAGTATTCAGTTCAGTTCAGTTGCTCAGTCGTGTCCGACTCTTTGCGACCCCATGAATCGCAGCACGCCAGGCCTCCCTGTCCATGACCAACTCCCGGAGTTCACTCAGACTCACGTCCATGGAGTCAGTGATGCCATCCAGCCATCTCATCCTCTGTCGTTCCCTTCTCCTCCTGTCCCCAATCCCTCCCAGCATCAGAGTCTTTTCCAATGAGTCAACTCTTCTCATGAGGTGGCCAAAGTACTGGAGTTTCAGCTTTAGCATCATTCCTTCCAAAAAAATCCCAGGGCTGAGTATTAGCCATAGCTATTAAAAAGAGTTCTTTAACATCCCATACTAAGTAATTTCTCAATGGCTATTTAATTGGTCATATTTTCAATGACCATCCTCATAATTTAATTTTCATTACAAATCTGCATAAAAGTTTGTTTTCCATCCATTATTCTACCTACCTTTGTGTATGCAAAGATTCTTTAAGTATTCTGATATAATAAATGCCATATATTCAGATTTCTTTTGTGGTAGAACAGAGTAACTGTCACAGGCCTTTAAAAATTCATCAGTTCTTCGTTCCACCTAAGTCACTCTATGTGGAAGGTTGCCATGATGAAGTACAATTCTCATACTAGACACCCACATCAGAGTAGAAGTGACTATGCTCAATTCAGGTTTTAAATCACGCCTCTTACAATTCTGCTCTAGGAGATAAGCAAAGAATTTCCCTTGGAAATAAAGGCTGGCTGTCAAACTTGCTTTACATTATGTCAGTACAAGATACCAATCCTAAGTTTCTGCAACATCAATCACAAACTGAACAAACCATGTTTAAACAGAAAAGCTAGTGTGTACATGTAATCATTCAAGATGCTCATAAAACGGGTACTCCTCATGATTTAATTAAGTAGGAAGTTTCTCTTTATATTTTGTAAAAGCAATGTGTTGCCCTGGTTCTCAGATCTCTATTTCCTGGTCCCTGCATTGCCTTAAGTAAAACTCACTGTTGTTTTCTGTCTTGGGTCTTGGGTACAGCAGGTAATAAAAATTAGAAAGAAAATATACAGTCCCTAAACTTTTTTCAGCTAAAGATACTTTTTCTGATGCCCACGCTAGGGAGAAGCTCATGCAGCTGTCTCCATACTCAGAGTTTGGAAGCTGGTGATGATGCTAAAGTTGGTATCATGGTTAAGCACGTGGTACTAGAGTCAGAGTTCTTAGATCAATAATAAATCTACACATGTCATCTGATTCAACCTAACAGCAGCATGGGACAGTTTATTACTTCTCCTTGAAACTCTTGCTCCCTTGCCTTTCAGGATACCACCCTCTTCCACTTTACTCCTGACACACTGGCAACTCTTTTGCAGTTTGCTTCATGGATGCTTCCTAATATCTTTAGCCTCAAAGTGTTGAGATGCCTCAGAGGTTAATCCTCTACCCTTTTTCTATCTACTCTCACTTCCTTAGTGATCTCAACCAGCTTTATGGCTTGATTTGGTTATATTATTTCTCTCCTGAATGACAGATTCGTATGACCGCCTCGAAGTCCAGAACTGAGTTCATGATCCACAGTCCCCCACCCCCAGCAAACCAGTTTCTTCCTGGAAACTTCTCCATCTCTGATAATGGCCAACATATCTTTTCATCATCCTTTTCTCTCATGCTTATTTTCAACCTATCAAAAATTCCTATTTTATCTTCAGACATATCCACTTCTCAATATCTTCACTACTTTCAAGTCACAAAATTCTCTTGCTAAATTTTTGTGATAGTTCTTCTCTTGATTTGCCATCTTATATTCTATTAGCAACAGAGAAGCAAGAATCATCTTGTGTCCAAATGCAAATAAATATTCATGATTTGTCTGTTGGCTCTTAGATTTGGACTTGCTGTATATTCACCATTCTGTTTCTGAGCTAGAAGCATGAAAATTACAATTTCAAGTCTCTTTGGCTAATTGTGCTCTTGTTAAGATATATCAATAAGAAGCACTGATGAGATTTTAGCAGTTTGGAAAAAGGAAGAATATATGTTCTCTGCTTCTTGCTCCTGTAGTAGCAGCGTAAGAGACTTCAAGTAACCAAGGGTTCCAGCAGCATATAGTGAGTGTCATTGGTGATATAAACATCAGCAGGGGAAACTCCGGTTCAGTGATGCTTCCTGTAACAACAACAACAACGGTGACTCAGTTGTCCTGTAGAAATAGCAGTGAGGATTCCTTCAAGCCAGCAGCCAGGGCCGGTCTGTGGGCTACGACAGGGACTGTGGCAGAGTTCCATCTCTGGAGAAATCCTATTCTCCTTTATGCTCTTCCAATTCTAGTGCCTTATTTAAGTCACTGTCTCTGTTTTCCTGACTGGATATTCATCAATATTATATAGATGTAATAAATTAGGGTAAGTGCTATGATTGTTACAGAGGAATAGTTGATGTAGGGGAAAAAAAAATAATCTTCATGGGAAGAAGCAAGAAAAAACTTCATATGGAGGAATTTCTTGCTAAGGATCTAAAAGATTGAGTTAGTAAGGGATTGGAGTGAAGAAAAAGAAGAGAAAAAAACACCAAGTATAAAGTTACATAGACTTTTTTAAAGTATATTTTGAGAAGGATTGCCTTAAGGCTTAAAATGGACTTTATTTTTTTCAGGACATTTTTTTCTTCTACGTTTTCAAGAAATCACTCTACCCTAGTTAAGTAATTGTATCCAGACTTCTTTTACTCTCTTATTAAACATGGTCTTCTTCTTAACCCCTTTTAACTCCACAGGATTACAGACTATAACTAGCCAAGGGCAAAATTGGGAATAAAAAAGTCTGTATAAACAAGTCCCGTACACCCTGTTTGGCAGATGAAAAAAATTAGCAGCTATAGAACCCAGAGAAATGCATTGAAACATATTTAATCAATGTTTGTAAATTGCTTTAAGATTCTGAATGAGTGTATACATACGAAAAGTTATATCATCATTTTTCTTATCTTTTCTTATAGTGTAGTTTGTTTATGAGATTATAATTTGGTGAACAGCAGAAAGTAGGTAGCTGCCCAGATTTAATTTAAGGACAACTTTATATCATGAAAATAGTAAATTTCTACTAAATTTTATTAGGATTGCTTTTTTACACCAAGCAATAATAGTTATAAATAATTAAACAATAAAACAAGTCTAAGCATGTGGGATTCAAATTCTTTAATGCATGCCTCAGGCATGTGATAAGTCATAATGGTAGAATCAAATTGACTTTAATCAAGAAGTCTGCATTAATGATCTAGTAATTCATACCCTGTTGTCTATTTATTGCTATAACGTCATCAATGTTTTTACAAGCTCAAAGATCTGCTTTTTCTTTGTGCACCACATATACAAAAGCACCCAAAATTCTGATTAAGCACAGATGTCCTCAATGCCAGAATTTTAATATTCATTGCAAATTCTTGAAGGTCTTTTAGCTTTAAATGTCACATTTTAGGGCACAAAGCAAGATGTGAAAATAGCAGTTCTTTTCACTTTCCATCTAGTTAGATTGTCCCTGTGATACAGTTAAACAGACCATGAAATGGGCTCTCTCAAAACTAAATTTCAATAGATTGAAATCTATAGGAATTTTTAGACACTTACTTCTCTGACCTCATAAATAGGGCATCTCAAAATAGTTCATTTTAAAAATTGAAAATTAATGCCTTAAAGAGAGATAATTTGACTCTATTAAAATTTCCAAAAGATTTTCCCTTGCATGCAAGCTTGTCATCAGTTTGTCTCAGAGTTCTGCACTTGCCAAAATACCCTACATTTTCATGGTATCTGGCAAGCAACAACAAAAAAAGAGTAGGTCTGATCAATATTTATGTTATAGTGAAACATTCTGAAGAAAACTAATAAAATCCTGCAACCCTGTCTCTGTGAGGCCCAGGGAAACTAAGCTCTGTGGCTCCTAAGACATCACTCACTTTGTACTCTGTTTGAGTGTTGCTTGAGGCCCAGCTGGCGAGCATCTCCAGGGTAAGTCTGATGAGGTTACAACTATTTCATCCCAGGATTCTAGCACTGAGGCGCAGTTCATTCAATTCGTGGCTTTATTCTCTTAGATGTCCCTGAGGTCTTGAAGGATGTCACTGTTTCTCATGGTTTTGTGATTTAGGCATAGCAGAGGATGGCAGTCTCTTGGATTATATACCAAAAAAGCATATCAATCAGTTTCCATTTAAAGCCCTTTTCTTTTCCTATTTCAAAGAAAATTGCTTCACACTCCAAGAGTACCAAGTGGATAATATTCTCCTTTTTTTTTCATGCCACGCCTAGGCCTAAGTCTTTGATGGTTCTCTAAGGCCTGATAATTAAGACCAGGCTGAGTAGCTCAGCATTTAGCATGACCTCAGTTTATTACTCTTACATCAATTCCCTGCAACATTCCTACCTCCTCCTAGGTACAATGAGCTCCATACACAATAGAATACTCCACAATTTGCCAAAAGATCATGTACTTTGATGCCACCGTTTACAATATCTTCAGTGCTTAAAATAACATTTTAGACATTTTTTTTTTTCTCTTGGAAAGATTGTATTAATTCTTTTAAACCAGCTGTTGTTGTTTTTTTTTTTTTTTTGGTCCCAGTGACACATTGACTTGTCCAGTCAGGAATATTTTTATTTACTCAACATGTATTCTAATGTGCCTTTTCTCTGTTGGGCATTAAAAGCTAGAAACTCTACAGTGAACAGAGCTTTGGATCTCTACAAAATTTATCAAAGAAGCAATCACAATTTAGAATACTAAGTAAGATAACAAAGAGAATACTTAGTGGTGTGGTAAGGATAAGCCTTGGGGCACCTAACCCAATTCTGATACCTTAAGAAAGGTTTTTTGAATGATGAAATATACAAGGAGAAACATGAATGATAAGCAGGAGTTAACTGGGTAAAAAGTTAACAATCTCGTTTCCATTAAAAGGTCAAATTTTCCCAGAATATAATAGAGTACCTTACATTATGTAAAGCTTATATATGCATCATCTCCTTAATTCTTATAATTTTGAATTAGGTACATAAAATTATTCCCATTTTATGAACTGTGTGATAAGGCAAAAAGATATGACCCTGAAAGACAAGCTCCCCAAGTCAGTAAATGCCCAAGAGGCTAATGGAGAAGGCAGAGAAACAGCTCCAGAAGGAATGAAGAGGCTGAGTCAAAGTGCAAACAACACCCATTTGTGGATGTGTCTGGTGGTGAAAGTAAAGTCTGATGCTGTAAAGAACAATATTGCATAAAACCTGGAATAGGGTCCATGAAACAAGGTAAATTGAAGTAGTCAAAAAGGGGATGGCAAGAGTGAACTTCAACACTTTAGGAATCAGTGAAATAAAATGGATATAAATGGGCGAATTTAATTCAGATGCCATTATATCTACTACTATGGGCAAGAATGCCTTAGAAAAAAATGCAGAAGAAAAGAAATCCCATAGTCAACAAAAGAGTCTGAAGCAGTACTTGGGTGCAATCTCAAAAATGGCACAGTGATATCAGTTAGTTTCCAAGGTAAACCATTCAATATCACAGTAAGCCAAGTCTATGCCACAACCACTAATGCTGAAGAAGCTGAAGTTGAATGATTCTAGGTAAACCTACAAGACTTTCCAGAACTAACAGCCAAAAGAGATGTCTTTTCATCATAGGGGACTGTATCATAGGGGAATGCAAAAGTAGAAAGCCAAGAGATGCCTGGAATTACAGGCAAGTTTGGCCTTGGAGTACAGAATGAAGCAGGGCAAAGGCTAACAGAGTTTTACCAAGAGAACACACTGGTCATAGCAAAGACCATCTTCCAACAACACAAGAGAAGACTCTATACAGGGACATCACCAGATGGTCAATACCGAAATCAGATTGCTTATGCTCTTTGCAGCTAAAGATGGAGAAGCTCTATACAGTCAACAAAAACAAGACTTGGAGCTGTAACACAGATTATGAATGCCTCATTGCAAAATTGAGACTTAAATTGAAGAAGGTATGAAAAACCACTAGGTCATTCAGGTATGACCTAAATCAAACCCCTTATAATTATACAGTGAAAGTGACAAACAGATTCAAATAGTGACAAATAGATCAGATAAACAGAGTGTCTGAAGAACTATGAACAGAGGTTCATAACATTGTACAGGAGGCCATGATCAAAACCATCCCAAAGAAGAATAAATGCAAGAAGGCAAAATGGTTGTCTGACGAAGCCTTACAAATAGCTGAGAAAAGAAGAGAAGTGGAAGGCAAAGGAGAAAAGGAAAGCTATACCTATCTGAATGCAGAGTTCCAAAGAATACCAAAGAGAGATAAGAAAGCCTTCCTAAGTGAACAATGCAAAGAAATTAAAGAAAATAATAGACTGAGAAAGTCTAGAGGTCTCTTTAAAAAAATTAGAGATACCAAGGGAACATTTCATGCAAAGATGGGCACAATAAAGGACAGAAACATTATGGACCTAACAGAAGCAAAAGATGTTAAGAAGAGGTGGCAAGAATACACAGAAGAACTATACAAAAAAGGTCTTAATGACCCAGAAAATTACTATGGTGTGATTACTCACCTAGAGCCAGACATTTTGAAGTGTGAAGTCAATTGTGCCTTAGGAAGTGTCACTACAAACAAAGCTAGTGGAGGTGACAGAATTCCAGTTGAGTTGTTTCAAATCCTGAAAGTTGATGCTGTGAAAGTGCTGCACTCAATATGCCAGCAAATTTGGAAAACTCAGCAGTGGCCACAGGACTCAAAAAACTCAGTTTTCTTTCCAATCCCAAAGAAAAGCAATGCCAAAGAATGCTCAAGCTACCACACAATTGCACTCATTTCATAAGCTCACAAAGTCATGCTCAAAATCCTTCAACCTAAGCATTAACAGTATGTAAACTGAGAACTTCCAGATATTCAAGCTGGATTTAGAAAAGGCAAAGGAACCACAGATCAAGTTGCCAACATCCGTTGGATCATAGAAAAAGCAAGAAAATTCCAAAAACAAAAAAAAAATCTACTTCTGCTTCACTGACTATGCTGTAGCCTTTGACCATGTGCATCACAACAAACTGGAAAATTCTTATAGAGATGGGAATACAACACCACCTTACCTGTCTCCTGAAGAACCTGTATGCAGGTCAAGAAGCAAGAGTTAGAATTGGACATGCAACAATGGACTGGTTCAAAATTGGGAAAGGAGTACATCTAAGCTGTATATTGTCACCCTGCATATTTAACTTATATGCAGAGTAGTTCAGTTTAGTTCAGTTTCTCAGTTGTGTCTGACTCTTTGTGACACCATGGACTGCAGCATGCCAGGCTTCCCTGTCCATCACCAACTCCTGGAGCTTGTAGAGTACATGATGTGAAATGCCAAGGTGGGTGAAACCCAAGCTGGAATCAAGATTGCCAGGAGAAATATCAATAAACTCAGACACGCAGGTGACACCACCCTTATGAGAGAAAGCGAAGAAGAACTAAAAAGCCTCTTGATGAAGGTCAAGAGGAGAGTGAAAAAGCTAGCTTTCCACATTCAAAAAGTGAAGATCATGGCATCTGGTCCCATCACTTCATGGCAAATAGATGGGGAAACAATGTATACAGTCACAAACTTAATTTTCTTGGGCTTCAAAATCATTGTGGATGGTGACTGCAGCCAGGAAATAAAAGACATTTCCTCCTTGGAAGAAAAGTTATGACATTAGACATTAAAAAACATTGACATCATTTTGCTGACAAAGATCTGTGTAGTCAAAGCTTCGTTTTTTTCCAGTAGGCATGTATGAATGTAAGAGTTGGACCTTAAAGAAGGTTGAGCATCAAAGAATTAATGCTTTCAAACTGTGGTGTTGAAGAAGACTCTTGAGAGTCTCTTGGACTGCAAGGAGATCCAACCAGTCCATCCTAAAGGAAATCAGTCCTGAAAATTCATTGGAAGGATTGATGCTGATGCTGAAGCTCAAATACTTTGGCCACATGATGCAAAGAGCTGAGTCATTTGAAAAGACCCTGGTGCTGGGAAAGATTGAGGGCAGGAGAAGGGGACAATAGAGCATGACATGGTTGGATGGCATCACTGGCTCAATAGACATAAGTTTGAGCAAGGCCTTGGTGAAGGACAGTGAAATGTGGCATGCTGCAGTCCAAGGAGTTCCAAGGTTTTGGAACAGCACTCAGCAACTGAAAAGCAACAACATTATTTCCATTTTACACAGGAGAATACGTAGACTTAGTCTGTAGAGAGAGATTCAAATAGGTTTTTATTCCCATTTTGTTCCATGGTGATGGTGGGTCATGTTTTGGGGTCACCATTTACCTGGTGAACCACTCAAAGTCCAATGTGGAGATAGAAGTTACACAATAATTTGAACGTTAAAAGTTTAATATAAGTAATCAGAAACTGTAGCAAAGGAGTAACTATAGAGTGACAACTCTTAAGAATACACTATGGCTGAAGAAGAATATCCCAAAAAAGACCACTTGGGAAAGAGAGCCCATCCAAATCTGAGATTCAGACTTTATTGTAAAAGATGTGGTTGTAACCCACTCAGACAGTGTAGAAGTTCATTGACTTCCCAAAGCTAAACTTTGTCCTCAGTCATCAGAAAACACTTCTACAAGGTAAAAACAAACTGAGGCTTTCAGGCAGGGATACAGAGTAAGTCAGGTGGGTAGAGCCTGCTCAAAGGAGGGTAGCATCTGGCCTGGGGTGAACGTCAGCATGGCCACAGGACTCCAGAAGTCAGATGTGCTGAGGGAAGCAGAGCAAAGGGATTATGGGTTTGGGGCCCATCTGATGACAAGGCAGAGTGTATTCTGGTGCATGTGTTTGGAGTCACCGTGTCTTGGAGACTCCATGGGAAGGAGAAATAAGACAGAATATGTCTGCCTGGTTTCTCCCCACTGCCTATTTCCCTTTAATCAAATTTCTCCCCACAAAGAATCTCCTGCATTACTGAGTTTTACCACTCGACCCTATTGGAGGCCTTTTGCGTTGCCAGACCCCACACCCTGCAATGCGTGCTTCCCCCAGAGCAGAACAGGCAAGAGAGCGAAGCCCTGGCTGGAGGAGGAGCACAGCTGTGGAGCCGAGGTTCACAGGAGGACCCAGTACTCCTGCACAAGGGCTTGATCGGTCCCTGGTGGGGGCCGTGTGGCTCAAAGGGGTAGCAGAGCTGAAGGAATATGAACAGGTGCACAGGGATCGAATAGACCCTCTGGCTCTCCTTTTTCAACATTTTAAGGCCAATTAACAGGTTGTCGACAAACCTCAATCACAGAAGCTATTTTCTGTCTTTAAATTAACTTTGTTTATTTTTATTTTCACAGATTCTGTGTTTGTTTTGCAGTTGAATTTTCAGTACAATCGTATTTTTTGTATGTATATGTTCTGGGGGGTCTCACTGTGGCCCACAGGACTGATGACAGTAACTCAGCCAGAACCTGAGTCCTGATCTTCTGTTTCTTCCTATCATCTTTGGGGATAAACCGGCATAATTTCCTTGAAGGCAAATCTCTTTCCTGCCCTCTCTGTCAGGCAGTTTTTAAATCAACCTCTTCATTCTCATTATATTTTTATCTGCTTTCTCCCTGATTACAAGAGTTTTGAGAACTCCATAAGTGAAGGCCATTGCTGTCTTCCAAAGATGTCAGTATCAGAGCAAGAAGGATAACAAATGAAGCCCAAACCTCCTTTGAGTCCTATGGATGTACATGGGTGGTTATTTAAATCTCTGGAAGCAGACAGACGAGTGCTGTATTAACAGCTGTGTGCTGTGCTTAATCCCTCAGTCACGCCTGACTCTTTGCAACCCCATGGACTGTAGTCAGACAGGCTCCTCTGTCCATAGGGATTCTCCAGGCAAGAATACTGGAGTGGGTTGCATGCCCTCCTCCAGGGGATCTTCCCAAACCATGGATCAAACCCAGGTCTCCTGCACTGCAATGGGCGCCAAATCAGAGGACATGACTTCATATGTAAGCTCTGCGGCACGTTCACTGTCTGTTGGTGACCAAGCCTGTTAGTCTCCCTGAATTTCTTCCCCTTCTTGGAAAAGCATAAAATAATATTATTTTTTAAGTTTTCCAGCAGAATTAAATCTCACATATGTGAAACTCCCTGGCCCGTATCAAACACAAAATGCTATTTCAACTGCTCAGTGTTAAACACTGTGACATCCTCTTTGTCTTTCTTTTTGCCCAAGTCTCACACAATGCTATTAATATGATGTCTCAGACATCAAGCTACATTGTAACAGTAGCTTCACTTTCAGAAAAGTGAAAGTGAAAGTCACTCAGCCTTATCCAGCTCTTTGGGACCCCACGGACTATACGGTCCATGGAGTTCTACAGGCATGAACACTGGAGTGAGTAGCCATTCCCTTTTCCTGGGGATCTTCCCAACCCAGGGATTGAACCCAGGTCTCCTGCATTGCAGGTGGATTCTTTACCAGCTGATCCACAAGGGAAGGTCTGTAACAGTTCAATCCAGCCTTTATTTGACTCTCTATATGTTTATATTAAAGCATCATCTCTCATGACCTGAAAATCTGAAGAGGCATGATTATAATCTAACTGATATACCTTAAAGATTTTAAAAAATAAAATAACTGGAATGTAGCTTGATATGGTATCAAAGCACTGCACAGCATGACAAGCTTTTATGAAAGTTTTTTGCTGCCATATGGCTCCAGATATGGTAAGTTGCATCCTGCTAACTTTTTTCTAGACAGAGGCTGATTGGATCCTCCCATCATTAAACACAGCAGAGCCCATTAAAGCTCAAGTGACAAGCTATTTATTAATGCACAAAATAAATGTTCACTCAACCTGAAATGTGTCTGTGGCACCACAGATGTGGAAGTTAGTGAATAACTGAGTCATGGACATATTTTGGGTTCTCGATTTTTAAGCTCTTAAGACTCCTTTCACAGGAGATTGTTGACTTATTGGAAAAAATGTACCACTACTTGACAGTGGAAAAATTAGACCAGAGAGAGAAGAAAGGGACTGGCATGTATGAAGCATTTCACGGAGGAGCCCGGTCATGCCGCATAGACATCAGCAGACATCAATGTCTGCTGCCAGGAAGGGCAGGAAGGGCAGAGAACAGACCTGCAGCCAAGGGAGGATAGCGAACAGAAAGTTATGAATCAGCCCTCACACATTTGATCTACTATCTGCTTCAATTCCATGCACCTCCCCACTCCCCAGTCACCACACAGCATGCCACATTCTATGTGTAACTACAGCCTTCATTCAAAGAGAAAGGAGTGCTTGCCACATTTGCCTTCCAAGGTTTTATTCTTTTCCTCCCTTCCTTTCTTTCTCCCCACTCCCTAGAATGAGTAATATCTCATTCTATTTTACTTATAGGCCCCATTTGGACTACAGCTAGTCACCTACATTTATTAATATTTATGCATTAATCAAGTCTCATTCACAGTATGTGAGATAGATATTACCATCATTCATGAGAAAACCAAGGTCTAAGGAGATCATGGACTTCCCTGGTGGCTCAGATGGTAAAGAATCTGCCTGCAAGGCAGGAGACCTGGGTGTGATACCTCAGTTGGGAAGATTCCCTGGACAAGGGAATGGCAACCCACTCCAGCATTCTGGCTGAACTTAGGGTCTGAATTTCTGAGGATGGCACAGCAACCCACTCCAGTATTCTTTCCTGGAGAATCTCATGGACTGAAGAGCCTGGTGGGCTACAGTCCATAGGGCTGCAAAGAATCAGACATGACTGAAGTGACTTAGCATGCATGCAAGGAGATCATAGACAGAAAGTATGTGGCAGGACCAATATTCAACTCCTGGTCTGCCTTACTCCAAATTCCCTGTTCTTTCTTCCTCACATTACTTTAAGTTAATAGATGCAGACTTATAAGAAAGAATTATTCATTTTTCACTTCATGTATTTACTAAGTTCAAATGATACATAAACATTTCTTGCACCAGATGCAAGAGTAATTTTTATGTCTCATAAAAATTGAAGGAATTATGCAGAGAACTAGAATGATAAAACCTGAGAATCTAAAACTTAAAATACTTAATAAGATGAGACAGCTGATATTTAATGGGATATGGAAAAATTCTATATCCCACTTAATGGGATATGGAAAAATTCACCAGTAGCAGACACTGTGGAATCAAAGAGAAGAATACTTAGGAGAATTGTAATTCCCCTGTCATCAACGAGAAAGAGTCAATGAAGCAGCTTTGAAAATCCAATGACAGATAATTATCCCAGAGTAGAGACATCATCTTAGAAGGGATGGAATAAAAAGGTCAGGGTCAGTGTGATACCAAAAATTAACTTAAGTTTTGACCAATAGGCCATGGTATCATTTGGTAATTGTAAATCACATCAGATTTGTAGTATCTTAACAAGAGGTTCAAAAGAAAATGCTTCTATAACCTTTAGCTGTCCATCTTGACTCAGTAAGGTTGAGTAGTCAAGAGGTTTAATGCTTGCCTAGAAAAAAGTATTGTGTGGAGGCTTTTATTCATGTTAAAAAATAGAATTAAAATATCCAATCAATTTATCTTCTTTACATGGTCTTGGACAAAATTGTGTAGCTGAAACAAATCAGCGTCAGAAACGTTTAGTCAATTTCTACTTTCCACACAATCACCCTCTCCCTTAGGGGCAGATTTCCCCAAACTCCTAGATACCCTTTTCTCCTATCCTTTAAAATCACTAAGCCAAATATGCAGGATATTTGAAACTCCCTTACAGTAATTTATTCCTGATTTGTTGCATTATTTATTATTGCTGTGAAACAAAATTGCCACAAACTTGGCAGCTTGAGACTATACACACTATTACCTCACAGTTTCTAAGCAAAGCTCAATAAGGTCCTCATTTAGATTCTCAGAAGGCTGCAGTGTTTTGGCCAGGCTGCATTCTTGTCTGGGGAAGAATCAGCTTCTAAGCTCAGTGAGGTTGTTAGCAGAATTTATTTTCTCCTATCTATAGAAATTCCAATACTTTGGCTACCTGATGCGAAGAATTGACTCTTTGGAAAAGACCCTGGTGCTGGGAAAGATTGAAGGCTGGAGGAGAAGGGGACAACAGAGGATGAGATGGTTGGATGCCATCACCAACTTGATGGACATGAGTTTGAGTAATCTCCAGGAGCTGGTGATGGACAGGAAAGCCTGGCGTGCTGCAGTCCATAGGGTCGCAAAGAGTCAGACATGACTGAGCTACAGAACTGAACTGAACTGATAGGATTAAGAGTTTCAGTTTTTTGTCGGTCGTTGCTCAGAGGCTGCCCCAAGCTTCTAGACCACCCACTGCTTCTTGTAATGTAGAATTCTCCAAACTGGTTGCCACAAAACAGAGTCTTTATAGCATATCAGCCAGCAAGATGGAGCCTCATGTAAGGTAATTTGATTATGGCAGTGAGGTCCTTTCCTCCTCACCATATTCTATTGGTTAGAAGAAAGTTAAAAGTCAGTGGAAGGGAATCAAACAAAGGTGTGGATACTAAGGGGCAAGGGTCACTGGAGATCACCTTAGATCTGTTCATAACATAAAAATGGTATCTTTAAGAAGATACCTTTTCCAAGGATAGGTGCTTTTAATCAAAGGTTAAAAGTAATAATCACTTAGGATGATGGACGTGGTAGAGCAAGAACTTTTGAAAGAAACTAACAATAGATTAGAGTGTGTGCATGCTAAGTCTCTTCAGTATGTCCAACTCTTTGCAACCCTACAGACTGTAGCCCACCAGGCTCCTCTGTCCATGGGATTTCCCCAGGCAAAAGTACTGGAGTGGGTTGCCATGCCCTCCTCCAGGGGATCTTCCCAATGCAGGGGTTGAACCCACATCTCTTACTTCTCCTGCATTGGCACAAATTAGCTTGCTTTCCCTAAAATCTAGAGAAAATTTTCTGTTGACAGCACAAGCCTGTACCTTTTGCTAGAAGCTTTATTCCAGAGTGATATTATTAATACTTTATATATTCACATTAACAAGCAATGGGATCTTGGTAAAACATAACCTTTCTAATCATTAGCTAATTAATCTATAAAGTTAGTAACAATCACACTTCATTGGCAAGTTTGCTATTTGGATTAAATAACCTTAAAGAAGAAAAGAACTTGGAAGTTCTTCTCTGCTGCCTAAAATATGCCACTTCTTTACACAAATGAAGTCCAAAGGTACAGTAAACTTACTCTGGAGGTCCCAAGCAGCAAAGACAAAAGGGTGAAACTGTGTCCTTAACAACAGTTTTCAAAAATAAAAATAGACTTTCTTTTTATGTGAAAAAACTCAAAAATATTTTTTAATCTGAAAAACAATAAAATTTGTAAAGAGGTTACTTTTGCAAAATTTTAAACATTGCAGATAGAAATTTTCTTTGATAACTACTTCCCATTCTAGTTTGATTTGATCAGTAATCATTTTTATTGAATTTATATTGAAAATTTTTTTAATTCCAGAACTTTATCAAATTGCCAACATCCATTGGGTCATAGAAAAAGCAAGAGAATTCCAGAAAAAAACATTTACTTCTGTTTCATTGATTACACCAAAGCCTTTGACTGTGTGGATCACAATAAACTGTGGAAAATTCTTCAAGCGATGGAAATACCAGATCACCTTACCTGTCTCCTGAGAAATGTGTATGCAGGTCAGGAAGCAAGAGTTAGAACCAAACATGGAACAACAAACTGGTTCAAAATTGAGAAAGGAGTACATCAAGGTTGTATATTGTCATCCTGCTTATTTAACTTATATGCAGAGTACATCATGGGAAATGCCAGGCTGGATGGAACACAAGATGGAATCAAGATTGCCAGGAGAAATATCAATAACCTCAAATACGCAGATGACAAAACGCTTATGGCAGAAACTGAAGAGGAACAGAAGAGCCTCTTGATAAAAGTGAAAGAGGAAAGTAAAAAAGCTGGCTTAAAACTCAACATTCAGAAAACTAAGATTATGGCATCCAGTCCCATCACTTCATGGCAAATAGATGGGGAAACAATGGAAACAGTGACAGACTTTCTATTCTTGGGCTCCAAAAACCACTGCAGATGGTGACTGCAACCATGAAACTAAACCACAGTTGCTCCTTGGAAGGAAAATTATGACCAACCTAAACAGCATATTAAAAAGTAGAGACATTATTTTGCCAACAAAGATCCACATAGTCAAAGCTATAGTTTTCCCAGTAGTCATATATGAATGTGAGAGTCGGACTGTAAAGAAAGTGGACCACTGAACAATTGATGCTTTTCAACTGTGGTGTTGGAGAAGACACTTGAGAGCCCCTTGGACTGCAAGGAGATCAACCAGTCAATCTTAAAGGAAATCACTCCTGAATATTCATTGGAGGACTGATGCTAAAGCTGAAACTTCAATACGTTGGCCATCTGATGAAAAGAACTGACTCACTGGAAAAGACCCTGATGCTGAGAAGATTGAAGGCAGGAGGAGAAAGGGATGACAGAGGATGAGATGGTTGGATGGCATCACCGACTCATGGACATGAGTTTGAGCAATCTTTGGGAGTTGGTGATGGACAGGGAGGCCTGTCTTGCTGCTGTCCATGGGGTCGCAAAGAGTAGGACACAACTGAGTGACTGAATTGAAGTTTCATTATGCACTTATAACCTGTTTTGTAGATAGTTTTGTCTCATACATTTCTTTTTTATATACAAATAGTATTACACTCTACATAATGTTCTTTAACTTGCTTTTTCATGCGGCATATTATCTGGACATATAGCCAGGTTACTACATGTTGTTGTTGCTCAGTCACCCAGTCATGTCCAACTCTTTGTGACTCCATGGGCTGCATGCCTGTCAGGCCTCCCTGTCCCTCAACATCTCCCGAAGTTTGCTCTAGTTCATTTTCATTACATCTGGTGACCAAAATACTGGAGCTTCAGCATTAGTCTTTCCAATGAGAATTCAGGGTTGATTTCCTTTAAGATTGACTGATCTGATCTCCTTATTGTCCAAGGGACTCTCAGGAATCTTCCCCAGCACCACAGTTCGAAGGCATCAATTCTTTCGTGGTCTGCCTTTTTTATGGTCCAGCTCTCACAACCTTATATTACTACTGGGAAGATGATCAGTACAGTTTAATCACTCAGTCATGTCTAACTCATTGAAAATCCATGGACTGCAGCATGCCAGGACTCCCTGTCCATCTCCAAATCCTGGAGCTTGCTAAAACTCATGTCCATCAAATCAGTGATGCCATCCAACCATCTCAACCTCTGTCATCCCTTTCTCCTCCTGCCTTCAGTCTTTCCCAGCATCAGGGTCTTTTCAAATGAGTCAATTCTTTGCATCAGGTGGCCAAAGTATTGGAGCTTCAGCTTCAGCACCAGTCCTTCCAATGAATATTCAGGACTGATTTCCTTTAGGATTGACTGGTTTGATCTCCTTGAAGTCCAAGGGACTCTCAAGAGTCTTCTCCAACATAACAGTTCAAAAGCATCAATTCTGTGGCTCTCAGCTTTCTTTATAGTCCAACTCTCACATATATACATGACCACTGGAAAAGCCATAGCTTTGACTAGACTGACCTTTGTTGGCAAAGTAATGTCTCTGCTTTTTAATATGCTGTCTAGGTTGCTCATAGCTTGTCTTCCAAGGAGCAAGTATCTTTTAATTTGATGGAAGTAGTCACCATTTGCAGTGATTTGGGGAACCAAAAATAAATAAATAAATAAATAAAGTCTCTCACTGTTTCCACTGTTTCCCATCTATTTGCCATGAAGTGATGGGACCGTTAGTTTTCTGAATGTTGAATTTTAATCCAACTTTTTTACTCTCCTCTTTCATTTTCTTCAAGAGGCTCTTTAGTTCTTCTTCACTTTCTGCCATAAGCGTGGTATGTTCTGCGTATCTGAGGTTATTGATATTTCTCCCAGCAATCTTGTTTCCAGCTTGTACTTTATCCAGTCCAGACTTTCGCATGATATGCTCTGCGTATAAGTACAGTACTTGGGTGCAGTCTCAAAAATGCATAATCTCTGTTTGTTTCCAAGGCAAACCATTTAAAATCACACTAACCCAAGTCTATGCCCAAATCACTAATGCTGAAGAAGCTGAGATTGAACGCTTCTATGATGACCTACAAGACCTTTTAGAACTAACACACACAAAAAGGTGTCCTTTTCAATATAGGGGACTGGAATGTAAAAGTAGGAAGTCAAGAGTACCTAGAGTAACAGGCAAGTTTGGCCTTGGAGTGAAGGAGGGCAACAGCTAACAGAGTTCTTCCAAGAGAATGCAGTGGTCAGCGCAAACACCGTCTTACAACAACACAAGAGAAGATTCTACACATGGACATCACCGGATGGTCAATACTGAAATCAGATTGATTATATTCTTTGCAGTCGAAGATGGAGAAGCTCTATACAGTCAGCAAAAAGAAGATGGGGAGCTGACTGTGGCTCAGATAATGAACTCCTTATTGCAACATTCAGACTTAAATTGAACAAAGTATGGCAAACAGCTAGGCCATTCAGGTATGATTTAAATCAAATCCCTTGCAATTATACAGTGGAAGTGAGAAATAGATTCAAGGGATTATATCTAATAGACAGTGCCTGAAGATCTATGAACGGAGGTTTGTGACATTGTTCAGGAGGCAGGGAGCAAGATGATCCTCAAGAAAAAGAAATGCAAAGAGCCAAAATAGTTGTCTGAAAAGGTCTTACAAACAGCTGAGAAAAGAAAACACGCTAAAGGTAAAGGAGAAAAGGAAAGATATACCCATCTGAATGCAGAACTCCAAAGAATAGCAAGGAGAAATAAGAAAGCCTTCCTAAATGATCAATGCAAAGAAATCGAGGAAAACAATAGAATGGGAAGGATTAGAGACTTCTTCAAGAAAATTAGAGATGCCAACAGAACATTTCATGCAAAGATGGGCAATAAAGGACAGGAAAGATACGGACCTAATAGATGCAGAAGATATTAAGAAGAAGTGGCAAGAATACACAAAAGAACTATACAAAAATGATCTTAATGACCCAGATAACCACGATGGTGTGATCATTCACCTAGAGCCAGACATCCTGGAGTCCGAAGTCATGTGGGCCCTAGGAAGCATCACTACTAACAAAGCTAATGGAGGTGATGTAATTCCAGCTGAACTATGTCAGATTCTAAAAGATGAGTCTGTGAAAGTATGCACTCAACATGACAGGAAATTTGGAAAACTCAGCAGTGGCCACAGGACTGGAAAAGGTCAGTTTTCATTCCAATGCCAAAGAAAGTCAATGCCAAAAAATGTTCAAATTACCGCATAATTGCATTAATCTCACATACTTGCAAAGAAATGCTCAAAATTCTTCAAGTGAGATTTCAACAGTGCATGAACCAAGAACTTCCTGATGTTCAAGCTGGACTTAGAAAAGGCAGAGGAACCAGAGATCAATGCCAACATTCGTTGGATCATAGAAAAAGCCAGACAGTTCCAGAAAAACATCTACTTCTCCTTTATCGACTGTGCCAAAGCCTGTGACTGTGTGGATCACAAGAAACTATAGAAAATTCTTAAAAGAGGTGGGACTACCAGACCACCTTACCTGCCTCCTGAGACATCTATATGCAGATCAAGAAGCAACAGTTAGAACCAGACATGGAATAACAGACTGATTACAATTGGGAAAGGAATATGTTAAAGCTGTATATTGTCACCCTGCTTATTTAACTCCTGTTCAGAGCACATTATGCACACCAGGTGGATGAACATGAGCTTGAGCAAGCTCTGGAAGTTGGTGATGGACCAGGAAGCCTGGTGTGCTGCAGCCCATGGCGTCACAAAGAGTCCGACACAACTGAGTGACTTAACTGAAATGAAATGAACTGAACTTCATTTCAGACTCTTTGTTGACTATTAGGGCTACTCCAATCTAAGGGATTCTTGCCCACAGTAGTAGATATAATGATCATCTGAATTAAATTCGCCCATTCCAGTCACTCATTCCTAAGATGTTGATGTTCACTCTTGCCATCTCCTGTTTGACCACTTCCAATTTGCCTTGATTCATGGACCTAACATTCCAGGTTCCTATACAATATTCTTTTTTACGGCATTAGACTTTACTTCCATCACCAGTCAGTCACATCCACCACTGGGCATTGTTTTCACTGTGACTTTCTCTCTTCATTATTTCTGGAGTTATTTTTCCACTCTTCTCCAGTAGCATATGGGGCACCTGCAGACTGGAGAGTTCATCTTTAAGGGTCATATCTTTTTGCCTTTTCATACTGTTCATGGGGTTTCAAGTCAAGAATACTAAAGTGGTTTGCCATTCCCTTCTCCAGTGGACTTCATTTTGTCAAAAGTCTCCACCATGACCCATCCGAATTGGTGACCCTATATGGCATGGTTCATAGTTTCATTGAGTTAGACAAGGCTGTGGTCCATGTGATCAGTTTGGTTAGTTTTCCGTGATTGCGGTTTTCATTCGGTCTGCCCTCTGATGAATAGGATAAGAGGCTTATGGAATCCTCCTGATAGAAGAGACTGACCAGGGGGAAGGGGGTGGGGGAAACTGAGTCTTGTTCTAATGGGTGGGGCCAGTTCAGTTCAGTTCAGTAGCTCAGTTGTGTCCGACTCTTTGCGACCCCATGAATCACAGCATGCCAGGACTTCCTGTCCATCACCAACTCCCAGAGTTCACTCAGACTCACGTCCATCGAGTCGGCGATGCCATCCAGGCATCTCATCCTCTGTTGTCCCCTTCTCCTCTTGCCCCCAATCCCTCCCAGCATCAGGGTCTTTTCCAATGGGTCAGTTCTTCGCATGAGATGGCCAACGTATTGGAGTTTCAGCTTCAGCATCATTCCTTCCAAGGAAATCCCAGGGCTGATCTCCTTCAGAATGGACTGGTTGGATCTCCTTGCAGTCCAAGGGACTCTCAAGAGTCTTCTCCAACACCACAGTTCAAAAGCATCAATCTTCGGCACTCAGCCTTTTTCACAGTCCAACTTTCACATCCATACATGACCACAGGGAAAACCATAGCTTTGACTAGACGGACCTTTGTTGCCAAAGTAATAACTCTGCTTTTCAATATGCTATCTAGGGTGGTCCTAACTTTCTTTCCAAGGACTAAGCGTCTTTTAATTTCATGGCTACAATCACCATCCGCAGTGATTTTGGAGCCCCCCAAAATAAAGTCTGACACTGTTTCCACTATTTCCCTATCTATTTCCCATGAAGTGATGGAACCAGATGCTATGATCTTCATTTTTTGAATGTTGAGCTTTAAGCCAACTTTTTCACTCTCCACTTTTACTTTCATCAAGAGGCTTTTTAGTTCCTCTTCACTTTCTGCCATAAGGGTGGTGTCATCTGCATATCTGAGGTTATTGATATTTCTTCTGGCATCTTGATTCCAGCTTGTGCTTCTTCCAGCCCAGCGTTTCTCATGATGTACTCTGCCTAGAAGTTAAATAAGCAGGGTGACAATATACAGCCTT